>NW_027618635.1:0-66129 GCF_964187855.1 Myxine glutinosa
CTTTTCACACTTGTGTTGGTGCAGGAAACCACTTTTGCACTTGTATTAGTGTGGAAAAACCACTTTTTGCACTTGTGTTAGTGTTGAAAAACCACTTTTCGCACTTGTGTTAGTGTTGAAAAACCACATTTCGCACTTGTGTTAGTGTTGAAAAACCACTTTTCGCACTTGTGTTGGTGCAGGAAACCACTTTTGCACTTGTATTAGTGTGGAAAAAACACTTTTTGCACCTTTGATAGTGTTGAAAAACCACTTTTCCCACTTGTGTTAGTGTTGAAAAACCACTTTTCGCACTTGTGTTAGTGTTGAAAAACCACTTTTCACACTTTTATTGGTGCAGGAAACCACTTTTGCACTTGTATTAGTGTGGAAAAAACACTTTTTGCACTTGTGATAGTGTTGAAAAACCACTTTTCGCACTTGTGTTGGTGCAGGAAACCACTTTTGCACTTGTATTAGTGTGGAAAAAACACTTTTTGCACTTGTGATAGTGTTGAAAAACCACTTTTCGCACTTGTGTTGGTGCAGGAAACCACTTTTGCACTTGTATTAGTGTGAAAAAAAACACTTTTTGCACTTGTGTTAGTGTTGAAAAACCACTTTTCGCACTTGTGTTGGTGCAGGAAACCACTTTTGCACTTGTATTAGTGTGGAAAAAACACTTTTCGCACTTGTGTTAGTGTTGAAAAACCACTTTTCGCACTTGTGTTAGTGATGAAAAACCACTTTTCGCACTTGTGTTGGTGCAGGAAACCACTTTTGCACTTGTATTAGTGTGGAAAAAACACTTTTCGCGCTTGTGTTAGTGTTGAAAAACCACTTTTCGCACTTGTGTTAGTGTTGAAAAACCACTTTTCCCACTTGTGTTAGTGTTGAAAAACCACTTTTCGCACTTGTGTTGGTGCAGGAAACCACTTTTGCACTTGTATTAGTGTGGAAAAAACACTTTTCGCACTTGTGTTAGTGTTGAAAAACCACTTTTCGCACTTGTGTTAGTGTTGAAAAACCACTTTTCGCACTTGTGTTGGTGCAGGAAACCACTTTTGCACTATTATTAGTGTGGAAAAAACACTTATCGCACTTGTGTTAGTGTTGATAAACCACTTTTCGCACTTGTGTTAGTGTTGAAAAACCACTTTTCGCACTTGTGTTAGTGTTGAAAACCCACTTTTCGCACTTGTGTTGGTGCAGGAAACCACTTTTGCACTTGTATTAGTGTCTAAAAAACACTTTTCGCACTTGTGTTAGTGTTGAAAAACCACTTTTCGCACTTGTGTTAGTGTTGAAAAACCACTTTTCGCACTTGTGTTGGTGCAGGAAACCACTTTTGCACTTGTATTAGTGTGGAAAAAAACACTTTTCGCACTTGTGTTAGTGTTGAAAAACCACTTTTCGCACTTGTGTTAGTGTTGAAAAACCACTTTTCGCACTTGAGTTTGTGCAGGAAACCACTTTTGCACTTGTATTAGTGTGGAAAAAACACTTTTCGCAATTGTGTTAGTGGTGAAAAACCACTTTTCGCACTTGTGTTAGTGTTGAAAAACCACTTTTCGCACTTGTGTTAGTGTTGAAAAACCACTTTTCACACTTGTGTTGGTGTGGAAAAAACACTTTTCGCACTTGTGATAGTGTTGAAAAACCACTTTTTGCACTTGTGTTAGTGTTGAAAAACCACTTTTCGCACTTGTGTTAGTGTTGAAAAACCACTTTTCGCACTTGTGTTGGTGCAGGAAACCACTTTTGCACTTGTATTAGTGTGGAAAAAACACTTTTTGCACTTGTGATAGTGTTGAAAAACCACTTTTCGCACTTGTGTTAGTGTTGAAAAACCACTTTTCGCACTTGTGTTAGTGTTGAAAAACCACTTTTCACACTTGTGTTGGTGCAGGAAACCACTTTTGCACTTGTATTAGTGTGGAAAAAACACTTTTTGCACTTGTGATAGTGTTGAAAAACCACTTTTCGCACTTGTGTTAGTGTTGAAAAACCACTTTTCGCACTTGTGTTGGTGCAGGAAACCACTTTTGCACTTGTATTAGTGTGGAAAAAACACTTTTTGCACTTGTATTAGTGTGGAAAAAACACTTTTCGCGCTTGTGTTAGTGTTGAAAAACCACTTTTCGCACTTGTGTTAGTGTTGAAAAACCACTTTTCGCACTTGTGGTAGTGTTGAAAAACCACTTTTCGCACTTGTGTTGGTGCAGGAAACCACTTTTGCACTTGTATTAGTGTGGAAAAAACACTTTTCGCACTTGTGTTAGTGTTGAAAAAACACTTTTCGCACATGTGTTAGTGTTGAAAAACCACTTTTCGCACTTGTGTTGGTGCAGGAAACCACTTTTGCACTTGTATTAGTGTGGAAAAAACACTTTTCGCACTTGTGTTAGTGTTGAAAAACCACTTTTCGCACTTGTGTTAGTGTTGAAAAACTACTTTTCACACTTGTGTTGGTGCAGGAAACCACTTTTGCACTTGTATTAGTGTGGAAAAACCACTTTTTGCACTTGTGTTAGTGTTGAAAAACCACTTTTCGCTCTTGTGTTAGTGTTGAAAAACCACATTTCGCACTTGTGTTAGTGTTGAAAAACCACTTTTCGCACTTGTGTTGGTGCAGGAAACCACTTTTGCACTTGTATTAGTGTCTAAAAAACACTTTTCGCACTAGTGTTAGTGTTGAAAAACCACTTTTCGCACTTGTGTTGGTGCAGGAAACCACTTTTGCACTTGTATTAGTGTGGAAAAAACACTTTTTGCACTTGTGATAGTGTTGAAAAACCACTTTTCCAACTTGTGTTAGTGTTGAAAAACCACTTTTCGCACTTGTGTTAGTGTTGAAAAACCACTTTTCGCACTTGTGTTAGTGTTGAAAAACCACTTTTCACACTTTTGTTGGTGCAGGAAACCACTTTTGCACTTGTATTAGTGTGGAAAAAACACTTTTTGCACTTGTGATAGTGTTGAAAAACCACTTTTCGCACTTGTGTTAGTGTTGAAAAACCACTTTTCGCACTTGTGTTAGTGTTGAAAAACCACTTTTCGCACTTGTGTTGGTGCAGGAAACCACTTTTGCACTTGTATTAGTGTGGAAAAAACACTATTCGCACTTGTGTTAGTGTTGAAAAACCACTTTTCGCACTTGTGTTAGTGTTGAAAAACCACTTTTCACACTTGTGTTGGTGCAGGAAACCACTTTTGCACTTGTATTAGTGTGAAAAAAAACACTTTTTGCACTTGTGTTAGTGTTGAAAAACCACTTTTCGCACTTGTGTTGGTGCAGGAAACCACTTTTGCACTTGTATTAGTGTGGAAAAAACACTTTTCGCACTTGTGTTAGTGTTGAAAAACCACTTTTCGCACTTGTGTTAGTGATGAAAAACCACTTTTCGCACTTGTGTTGGTGCAGGAAACCACTTTTGCACTTGTATTAGTGTGGAAAAAACACTTTTCGCGCTTGTGTTAGTGTTGAAAAACCACTTTTCGCACTTGTGTTAGTGTTGAAAAACCACTTTTCCCACTTGTGTTAGTGTTGAAAAACCACTTTTCGCACTTGTGTTGGTGCAGGAAACCACTTTTGCACTTGTATTAGTGTTGAAAAAACACTTTTCGCACTTGTGTTAGTGTTGAAAAACCACTTTTCGCACTTGTGTTAGTGTTGAAAAACCACTTTTCGCACTTGTGTTGGTGCAGGAAACCACTTTTGCACTTGTATTAGTGTGGAAAAAACACTTTTCGCACTTGTGTTAGTGTTGATAAACCACTTTTCGCACTTGTGTTAGTGTTGAAAAACCACTTTTCGCACTTGTGTTAGTGTTGAAAACCCACTTTTCGCACTTGTGTTGGTGCAGGAAACCACTTTTGCACTTGTATTAGTGTCTAAAAAACACTTTTCGCACTTGTGTTAGTGTTGAAAAACCACTTTTCGCACTTGTGTTAGTGTTGAAAAACCACTTTTCGCACTTGTTTTGGTGCAGGAAACCACTTTTGCACTTGTATTAGTGTGGAAAAAACACTTTTTGCACTTGTGTTAGTGTTGAAAAACCACTTTTCGCACTTGTGTTAGTGTTGAAAAACCACTTTTCGCACTTGTGTTAGTGTTGAAAAACCACATTTCGCACTTGTGTTGGTGCAGGAAACCACTTTTGCACTTGTATTAGTGTTAAAAAACCACTTTTCGCACTTGTGTTAGTGTTGAAAAACCACTTTTCGCATTTGTGTTAGTGTTGAAAAACCACTTTTCGCACTTGTGTTAGTGTTGAAAAACCACTTTTCGCACTTGTGTTGGTGCAGGAAACCACTTTTGCACTTGTATTAGTGTGGAAAAAACACTTTTTGCACTTGTGTTAGTGTTGAAAAACCACTTTTCGCACTTGTGTTTGTGTTGAAAAACCACTTTTCGCACTTGTGTTGGTGCAGGAAACCACTTTTGCACTTGTATTAGTGTGGAAAAAACACTTTTCGCACTTGTGTTGGTGTTGAAAAACCACTTTTCGCACTTGTGCTAGTGTTGAAAAACCACTTTTCACACTTGTGTTGGTGCAGGAAACCACTTTTGCACTTGTATTAGTGTGGAAAAACACTTTTCGCACTTGTGTTAGTGTTGAAAAACCACTTTTCGCACTTGTGTTAGTGTTGAAAAACCACTTTTCGCACTTGTGTTAGTGTTGAAAAACCACTTTTCGCACTTGTGTTGGTGCAGGAAACCACTTTTGCACTTGTATTAGTGTCGAAAAAACACTTTTCGCACTTGTGTTAGTGTTGAAAAACCACTTTTCGCACTTGTGTTAGTGTTGAAAAACCACTTTTTGCACTTGTGTTGGTGCAGGAAACCACTTTTGCACTTGTATTAGTGTGTAAAAAACACTTTTTGCACTTGTGTTAGTGTTGAAAAACCACTTTTCGCACTTGTGTTGGTGCAGGAAACCACTTTTGCACTTGTATTAGTGTGGAAAAAACACTTTTCGCACTTGTGTTAGTGTTGAAAAACCACTTTTCGCACATGTGTTAGTGTTGAAAAACCACTTTTCGCACTTGTGTTGGTGCAGGAAACCACTTTTGCACTTGTATTAGTGTGGAAAAAACACTTTTCGCACTTGTGTTAGTGTTGAAAAACCACTTTTCGCACTTGTGTTAGTGTTGAAAAACTACTTTTCACACTTGTGTTGGTGCAGGAAACCACTTTTGCACTTGTATTAGTGTGGAAAAACCACTTTTTGCACTTGTGTTAGTGTTGAAAAACCACTTTTCGCACTTGTGTTAGTGTTGAAAAACCACATTTCGCACTTGTGTTAATGTTGAAAAACCACTTTTCGCACTTGTGTTGGTGCAGGAAACCACTTTTGCACTTGTATTAGTGTCTAAAAAACACTTTTCGCACTAGTGTTAGTGTTGAAAAACCACTTTTCGCACTTGTGTTGGTGCAGGAAACCACTTTTGCACTTGTATTAGTGTGGAAAAACACTTTTTGCACTTGTGATAGTGTTGAAAAACCACTTTTCCCACTTGTGTTAGTGTTGAAAAACCACTTTTCGCAGTTGTGTTAGTGTTGAAAAACCACTTTTCGCACTTGTGTTAGTGTTGAAAAACCACTTTTCACACTTTTGTTGGTGCAGGAAACCACTTTTGCACTTGTATTAGTGTGGAAAAAACACTTTTTGCACTTGTGATAGTGTTGAAAAACCACTTTTCGCACTTGTGTTAGTGTTGAAAAACCACTTTTCGCACTTGTGTTAGTGTTGAAAAACCACTTTTCGCACTTGTGTTGGTGCAGGAAACCACTTTTGCACTTGTATTAGTGTGGAAAAAACACTTTTCGCACTTGTGTTAGTGTTGAAAAACCACTTTTCGCACTTGTGTTAGTGTTGAAAAACCACTTTTCACACTTGTGTTGGTGCAGGAAACCACTTTTGCACTTGTATTAGTGTGAAAAAAAACACTTTTTGCACTTGTGTTAGTGTTGAAAAACCACTTTTCGCACTTGTGTTGGTGCAGGAAACCACTTTTGCCCTTGTATTAGTGTGGAAAAAACACTTTTCGCACTTGTGTTAGTGTTGAAAAACCACTTTTCGCACTTGTGTTAGAGATGAAAAACCACTTTTCGCACTTGTGTTGGTGCAGGAAACCACTTTTGCACTTGTATTAGTGTGGAAAAAACACTTTTCGCGCGTGTGTTAGTGTTGAAAAACCACTTTTCGCACTTGTGTTAGTGTTGAAAAACCACTTTTCCCACTTGTGTTAGTGTTGAAAAACCACTTTTCGCACTTGTGTTGGTGCAGGAAACCACTTTTGCACTTGTATTAGTGTGGAAAAAACACTTTTCGCACTTGTGTTAGTGTTGAAAAACCACTTTTCGCACTTGTGTTAGTGTTGAAAAACCACTTTTCGCACTTGTGTTGGTGCAGGAAACCACTTTTGCACTTGTATTAGTGTGGAAAAAACACTTTTCGCACTTGTGTTAGTGTTGATAAACCACTTTTCGCACTTGTGTTAGTGTTGAAAAACCACTTTTCGCACTTGTGTTAGTGTTGAAAACCCACTTTTCGCACTTGTGTTGGTGCAGGAAACCACTTTTGCACTTGTATTAGTGTCTAAAAAACACTTTTCGCGCTTGTGTTAGTGTTGAAAAACCACTTTTCGCACTTGTGTTTGTGTTGAAAAACCACTTTTCGCACTTGTTTTGGTGCAGGAAACCACTTTTGCACTTGTATTCGTGTGGAAAAAACACTTTTTGCACTTGTGTTAGTGTTGAAAAACCACTTTTCGCACTTGTGTTAGTGTTGAAAAACCACTTTTCGCACTTGTGTTAGTGTTGAAAAACCACATTTCGCACTTGTGTTGGTGCAGGAAACCACTTTTGCACTTGTATTAGTGTTAAAAAACCACTTTTCGCACTTGTGTTAGTGTTGAAAAACCACTTTTCGCATTTGTGTTAGTGTTGAAAAACCACTTACTTGTGTTAGTGTTGAAAAACCACTTTTCGCACTTGTGTTGGTGCAGGAAACCACTTTTGCACTTGTATTAGTGTGGAAAAAACACTTTTTGCACTTCTGTTAGTGTTGAAAAACCACTTTTCGCACTTGTGTTTGTGTTGAAAAACCACTTTTCGCACTTGTGTTGGTGCAGGAAACCACTTTTGCACTTGTATTAGTGTGGAAAAAACACTTTTCGCACTTGTGTTGGTGTTGAAAAACCACTTTTCGCACTTGTGTTAGTGTTGAAAAACCACTTTTCGCACTTGTGTTGGTGCAGGAAACCACTTTTGCACTTGTATTAGTGTGGAAAAAACACTTTTCGCACTTGTGTTAGTGTTGAAAAACCACTTTTCGCACTTGTGTTAGTGTTGAAAAACCACTTTTCGCACTTGTGTTAGTGTTGAAAAACCACTTTTCGCACTTGTGTTGGTGCAGGAAACCACTTTTGCACTTGTATTAGTGTCGAAAAAACACTTTTCGCACTTGTGTTAGTGTTGAAAAACCACTTTTCGCACTTGTGTTAGTGTTGAAAAACCACTTTTCGCACTTGTGTTGGTGCAGGAAACCACTTTTGCACTTGTATTAGTGTGTAAAAAACACTTTTTGCACTTGTGTTAGTGTTGAAAAACCACTTTTCGCACTTGTGTTGGTGCAGGAAACCACTTTTGCACTTGTATTAGTGTGTAAAAAACACTTTTCGCACTTGTGTTTGTGTTGAAAAACCACTTTTCGCACTTGTGTTGGTGCAGGAAACCACTTTTGCACTTGTATTAGTGTGGAAAAAACACTTTTCGCACTTGTGTTAGTGTTGAAAAAACACTTTTTGCACTTGTGTTGGTGCAGGAAACCACTTTTGCACTTGTATTAGTGTGTAAAAAACACTTTTTGCACTTGTGTTAGTGTTGAAAAACCACTTTTCGCACTTGTGTTTGTGTTGAAAAACCACTTTTCGCACTTGTGTTGGTGCAGGAAACCACTTTTGCACTTGTATTAGTGTGGAAAAAACACTTTTCGCACTTGTGTTAGTGTTGAAAAACCACTTTTCGCACTTGTGTTAGTGTTGAAAAACCACTTTTCGCACTTGTGTTAGTGTTGAAAAACCACTTTTCGCACTTGTGTTAGTGTTGAAAAACCACTTTTCGCACTTGTGTTAGTGTTGAAAAACCACTTTTCGCACTTGTGTTGGTGCAGGAAACCACTTTTGCACTTGTATTAGTGTGGAAAAAACACTTTTTGCACTTGTGTTAGTGTTGAAAAACCACTTTTCGCACTTGTGTTAGTGTTGAAAAACCACATTTCGCACTTGTGTTAGTGTTGAAAAACCACTTTTCGCACTTGTGTTGGTGCAGGAAACCACTTTTTCACTTGTATTAGTGTGGAAAAAACACTTTTCGCACTTGTGTTAGTGTTGAAAAACCACTTTTCGCACTTGTGTTAGTGTTGAAAAACCACTTTTCGCACTTGTGTTAGTGTTGAAAAACCACTTTTCGCACTTGTGTTGGTGCAGGAAACCACTTTTGCACTTGTATTAGTGTGGAAAACCACTTTTCGCACTTGTGTTAGTGTTGAAAAACCACTTTTCGCACTTGTGTTAGTGTTGAAAAACCACTTTTTGCACTTGTGTTGGTGCAGGAAACCACTTTTGCACTTGTATTAGTGTGGAAAAAACACTTTTCGCACTTGTGTTAGTGTTGAAAAACCACTTTTTGCACTTGTGTTAGTGTTGAAAAACCACTTTTCGCACTTGTGTTAGTGTTGAAAAACCACTTTTCGCACTTGTGTTGGTGCAGGAAACCACTTTTGCACTTGTATTAGTGTGGACAAAACACTTTTTGCACTTGTGATAGTGTTGAAAATCCACTTTTCGCACTTGTGTTAGTGTTGAAAAACCACTTTTTGCACTTGTGTTAGTGTTGAAAAACCACTTTTCACACTTGTGTTGGTGCAGGAAACCACTTTTGCACTTGTATTAGTGTGGAAAAAACACTTTTTGCACTTGTGATAGTTGTGAAAAACCACTTTTCGCACTTGTGTTAGTGTTGAAAAACCACTTTTCGCACTTGTGTTAGTGTTGAAAAACCACTTTTCGCACTTGTGTTGGTGCAGGAAACCACTTTTGCACTTGTATTAGTGTGGAAAAAACACTTTCTGCACTTGTGTTAGTGTTGAAAAACCACTTTTTGCACATGTGTTAGTGTTGAAAAACCACTTTTCGCACTTGTGTTTGTGTTGAAAAACCACTTTTCGCACTTGTGTTGGTGCAGGAAACCACTTTTGCACTTGTATTAGTGTGGAAAAACCACTTTTCGCACTTGTGTTAGTGTTGAAAAACCACTTTTCGCACTTGTGTTGGTGCAGGAAACCACTTTTGCACTTGTATTAGTGTGGAAAAAACACTTTTCGCACTTGTGTTAGTGTTGAAAAACCACTTTTCGCACTTGTGTTAGTGTTGAAAAACCACTTTTCGCACTTGTGTTTGGTGCAGGAAACCACTTTTCGCACTTCTGTTAGTGTTGAAAAACCACTTTTCGCACTTGTGTTGGTGCAGGAAACCACTTTTGCACTTGTATTAGTGTGGAAAAAACACTTTTCGCACTTGTGTTAGTGTTGAAAAACCACTTTTCGCACTTGTGTTAGTGTTGAAAAACCACTTTTCACACTTGTGTTGGTGCAGGAAACCACTTTTGCACTTGTATTAGTGTGGAAAAAATACTTTTCGCACTTGTGTTGGTGTTGAAAAACCACTTTTCGCACTTGTGTTAGTGTTGAAAAACTACTTTTCACACTTGTGTTATTGCAGGAAACCACTTTTGCACTTGTATTAGTGTGGAAAAACCACTTTTTGCACTTGTGTTAGTGTTGAAAAACCACTTTTCGCACTTGTGTTAGTGTTGAAAAACCACAATTCGCACTTGTGTTAGTGTTGAAAAACCACTTTTCGCACTTGTGTTGGTGCAGGAAACCACTTTTGCACTTGTATTAGTGTCTAAAAAACACTTTTCGCACTTATGTTAGTGTTGAAAAACCACTTTTCGCACTTGTGTTAGTGTTGAAAAACCACTTTTCGCACTTGTGTTTGTGCAGGAAACCACTTTTGCACTTGTATTAGTGTGGAAAAAACACTTTTTGCACTTGTGATAGTGTTGAAAAACCACTTTTCGCACTTGTGTTAGTGTTGAAAAACCACATTTCGCACTTGTGTTAGTGTTGAAAAACCACTTTTCGCACTTGTGTTGGTGCAGGAAACCACTTTTGCACTTGTATTAGTGTGGAAAAAACACTTTTCGCACTTGTGTTAGTGTTGAAAAACCACTTTTCGCACTTGTGTTAGTGTTGAAAAACCACTTTTCGCACTTGTGTTAGTGTTGAAAAACCACTTTTCGCACTTGTGTTGGTGCAGGAAACCACTTTTGCACTTGTGTTAGTATGGAAAAAACACTTTTCGCACTTGTGTTAGTGTTGAAAAACCACTTTTTGCACTTGTGTTAGTGTTGAAAAACCACTTTTCGCACTTGTGTTAGTGTTGAAAAACCACTTTTCGCACTTGTGTTGGTGCAGGAAACCACTTTTGCACTTGTATTAGTGTGGAAAAAACACTTTTCGCACTTGTGTTAGTGTTGAAAAACCACTTTTTGCACTTGTGTTAGTGTTGAAAAACCACTTTTTGCACTTGTGTTAGTGTTGAAAAACCACCTTTCGCACTTGTGTTGGTGCAGGAAACCACTTTTGCACTTGTATTCGTGTGGAAAAAACACTTTTTGCACTTGTGATAGTGTTGAAAAACCACTTTTCGCACTTGTGTTAGTGTTGAAAAACCACTTTTCGCACTTGTGTTAGTGTTGAAAAACCACTTTTCACATTTGTGTTGGTGCAGGAAACCACTTTTGCACTTGTATTAGTGTGGAAAAAACACTTTTTGCACTTGTGATAGTGTTGAAAATCCACTTTTCGCACTTGTGTTAGTGTTGAAAAACCACTTTTTGCACTTGTGTTAGTGTTGAAAAACCACTTTTCGCACTTGTGTTGGTGCAGGAAACCACTTTTGCACTTGTATTAGTGTGGAAAAACACTTTTCGAACTTGTGTTAGTGTTGAAAAGCCACTTTTCGCACTTGTGTTAGTGTTGAAAAACCACTTTTTGCACTTGTGTTAGTGTTGAAAAACCACTTTTCGCACTTGTGTTGGTGCAGGAAACCACTTTTGCACTTGTATTAGTGTGGAAAAAACACTTTTCGCACTTGTGTTAGTGTTGAAAAACCACTTTTCGCACATGTGTTGGTGCAGGAAACCACTTTTGCACTTGTATTAGTGTGGAAAAAACACTTTTCGCACTTGTGTTAGTGTTGAAAAACCACTTTTCGCACTTGTGTTAGTGTTGAAAAACCACTTTTCGCACTTGTGTTAGTGTTGAAAAACCACTTTTCGCACTTGTGTTGGTGCAGGAAACCACTTTTGCACTTGTATTAGTGTGGAAAAAACACATTTTGCACTTGTGATAGTGTTGAAAAACCACTTTTTGCACTTGTGTTAGTGTTGAAAAACCACATTTCGCACTTGTGTTAGTGTTGAAAAACCACTTTTCGCACTTGTGTTGGTGCAGGAAACCACTTTTGCACTTGTATTAGTGTGGAAAAAACACTTTTCGCACTTGTGTTAGTGTTGAAAAACCACTTTTCGCACTTGTGTTAGTGTTGAAAAACCACTTTTCGCACTTGTGTTGGTGCAGGAAACCACTTTTGCACTTGTATTAGTGTGGAAAAACCACTTTTCCCACTTGTGTTAGTGTTGAAAAACCACTTTTCGCACTTGTGTTAGTGTTGAAAAACCACTTTTCGCACTTGTGTTAGTGTTGAAAAACCACTTTTCACACTTTTGTTGGTGCAGGAAACCACTTTTGCACTTGTATTAGTGTGGAAAAAACACTTTTTGCACTTGTGATAGTGTTGAAAAACCACTTTTCGCACTTGTGTTAGTGTTGAAAAACCACTTTTCGCACTTGTGTTAGTGTTGAAAAACCACTTTTCACACTTGTGTTGGTGCAGGAAACCACTTTTGCACTTGTATTAGTGTGAAAAAAAACACTTTTTGCACTTGTGTTAGTGTTGAAAAACCACTTTTCGCACTTGTGTTGGTGCAGGAAACCACTTTTGCACTTGTATTAGTGTGGAAAAAACACTTTTCGCACTTGTGTTAGTGTTGAAAAACCACTTTTTGCACTTGTGTTAGTGATGAAAAACCACTTTTCGCACTTGTGTTGGTGCAGGAAACCACTTTTGCACTTGTATTAGTGTGGAAAAAACACTTTTCGCGCTTGTGTTAGTGTTGAAAAACCACTTTTCGCACTTGTGTTAGTGTTGAAAAACCACTTTTCCCACTTGTGTTAGTGTTGAAAAACCACTTTTCGCACTTGTGTTGGTGCAGGAAACCACTTTTGCACTTGTATTAGTGTGGAAAAAACACTTTTCGCACTTGTGTTAGTGTTGAAAAACCACTTTTCGCACTTGTGTTAGTGTTGAAAAACCACTTTTCGCACTTGTGTTGGTGCAGGAAACCACTTTTGCACTTGTATTAGTGTGGAAAAAACACTTTTCGCACTTGTGTTAGTGTTGATAAACCACTTTTCGCACTTGTGTTAGTGTTGAAAAACCACTTTTCGCACTTGTGTTAGTGTTGAAAACCCACTTTTCGCACTTGTGTTGGTGCAGGAAACCACTTTTGCACTTGTATTAGTGTCTAAAAAACACTTTTCGCACTTGTGTTAGTGTTGAAAAACCACTTTTCGCACTTGTGTTAGTGTTGAAAAACCACTTTTCGCACTTGTTTTGGTGCAGGAAACCACTTTTGCACTTGTATTAGTGTGGAAAAAACACTTTTTGCACTTGTGTTAGTGTTGAAAAACCACTTTTCGCACTTGTGTTAGTGTTGAAAAACCACTTTTCGCACTTGTGTTAGTGTTGAAAAACCACTTTTCACACTTGTGTTGGTGCAGGAAACCACTTTTGCACTTGTATTAGTGTGAAAAAAAACACTTTTTGCACTTGTGTTAGTGTTGAAAAACCACTTTTCGCACTTGTGTTGGTGCAGGAAACCACTTTTGCACTTGTATTAGTGTGGAAAAAACACTTTTCGCACTTGTGTTAGTGTTGAAAAACCACTTTTTGCACTTGTGTTAGTGATGAAAAACCACTTTTCGCACTTGTGTTGGTGCAGGAAACCACTTTTGCACTTGTATTAGTGTGGAAAAAACACTTTTCGCGCTTGTGTTAGTGTTGAAAAACCACTTTTCGCACTTGTGTTAGTGTTGAAAAACCACTTTTCCCACTTGTGTTAGTGTTGAAAAACCACTTTTCGCACTTGTGTTGGTGCAGGAAACCACTTTTGCACTTGTATTAGTGTGGAAAAAACACTTTTCGCACTTGTGTTAGTGTTGAAAAACCACTTTTCGCACTTGTGTTAGTGTTGAAAAACCACTTTTCGCACTTGTGTTGGTGCAGGAAACCACTTTTGCACTTGTATTAGTGTGGAAAAAACACTTTTCGCACTTGTGTTAGTGTTGATAAACCACTTTTCGCACTTGTGTTAGTGTTGAAAAACCACTTTTCGCACTTGTGTTAGTGTTGAAAACCCACTTTTCGCACTTGTGTTGGTGCAGGAAACCACTTTTGCACTTGTATTAGTGTCTAAAAAACACTTTTCGCACTTGTGTTAGTGTTGAAAAACCACTTTTCGCACTTGTGTTAGTGTTGAAAAACCACTTTTCGCACTTGTTTTGGTGCAGGAAACCACTTTTGCACTTGTATTAGTGTGGAAAAAACACTTTTTGCACTTGTGTTAGTGTTGAAAAACCACTTTTCGCACTTGTGTTAGTGTTGAAAAACCACTTTTCGCACTTGTGTTAGTGTTGAAAAACCACATTTCGCACTTGTGTTGGTGCAGGAAACCACTTTTGCACTTGTATTAGTGTTAAAAAACCACTTTTCGCACTTGTGTTAGTGTTGAAAAACCACTTTTCGCATTTGTGTTAGTGTTGAAAAACCACTTTTCGCACTTGTGTTAGTGTTGAAAAACCACTTTTCGCACTTGTGTTGGTGCAGGAAACCACTTTTGCACTTGTATTAGTGTGGAAAAAACACTTTTTGCACTTGTGTTAGTGTTGAAAAACCACTTTTCGCACTTGTGTTTGTGTTGAAAAACCACTTTTCGCACTTGTGTTGGTGCAGGAAACCACTTTTGCACTTGTATTAGTGTGGAAAAAACACTTTTCGCACTTGTGTTGGTGTTGAAAAACCACTTTTCGCACTTGTGTTAGTGTTGAAAAACCACTTTTCGCACTTGTGTTGGTGCAGGAAACCACTTTTGCACTTGTATTAGTGTGGAAAAAACACTTTTCGCACTTGTGTTAGTGTTGAAAAACCACTTTTCGCACTTGTGTTAGTGTTGAAAAACCACTTTTCGCACTTGTGTTAGTGTTGAAAAACCACTTTTCGCACTTGTGTTGGTGCAGGAAACCACTTTTGCACTTGTATTAGTGTCGAAAAAACACTTTTCGCACTTGTGTTAGTGTTGAAAAACCACTTTTCGCACTTGTGTTAGTGTTGAAAAACCACTTTTCGCACTTGTGTTGGTGCAGGAAACCACTTTTGCACTTGTATTAGTGTGTAAAAAACACTTTTTGCACTTGTGTTAGTGTTGAAAAACCACTTTTCGCACTTGTGTTGGTGCAGGAAACCACTTTTGCACTTGTATTAGTGTGGAAAAAACACTTTTCGCACTTGTGTTAGTGTTGAAAAACCACTTTTCGCACATGTGTTAGTGTTGAAAAACCACTTTTCGCACTTGTGTTGGTGCAGGAAACCACTTTTGCACTTGTATTAGTGTGGAAAAAACACTTTTCGCACTTGTGTTAGTGTTGAAAAACCACTTTTCGCACTTGTGTTAGTGTTGAAAAACTACTTTTCACACTTGTGTTGGTGCAGGAAACCACTTTTGCACTTGTATTAGTGTGGAAAAACCACTTTTTGCACTTGTGTTAGTGTTGAAAAACCACTTTTCGCACTTGTGTTGGTGCAGGAAACCACTTTTGCACTTGTATTAGTGTGGAAAAACACTTTTTGCACTTGTGATAGTGTTGAAAAACCACTTTTCCCACTTGTGTTAGTGTTGAAAAACCACTTTTCGCACTTGTGTTAGTGTTGAAAAACCACTTTTCGCACTTGTGTTAGTGTTGAAAAACCACTTTTCACACTTGTGTTGGTGCAGGAAACCACTTTTGCACTTGTATTAGTGTGAAAAAAAACACTTTTTGCACTTGTGTTAGTGTTGAAAAACCACTTTTCGCACTTGTGTTGGTGCAGGAAACCACTTTTGCACTTGTATTAGTGTGGAAAAAACACTTTTCGCACTTGTGTTAGTGTTGAAAAACCACTTTTCGCACTTGTGTTAGTGATGAAAAACCACTTTTCGCACTTGTGTTGGTGCAGGAAACCACTTTTGCACTTGTATTAGTGTGGAAAAAACACTTTTCGCGCTTGTGTTAGTGTTGAAAAACCACTTATCGCACTTGTGTTAGTGTTGAAAAACCACTTTTCCCACTTGTGTTAGTGTTGAAAAACCACTTTTCGCACTTGTGTTGGTGCAGGAAACCACTTTTGCACTTGTATTAGTGTGGAAAAAACACTTTTCGCACTTGTGTTAGTGTTGAAAAACCACTTTTCGCACTTGTGTTAGTGTTGAAAAACCACTTTTCGCACTTGTGTTGGTGCAGGAAACCACTTTTGCACTTGTATTAGTGTGGAAAAAACACTTTTCGCACTTGTGTTAGTGTTGATAAACCACTTTTCGCACTTGTGTTAGTGTTGAAAAACCACTTTTCGCACTTGTGTTAGTGTTGAAAACCCACTTTTCGCACTTGTGTTGGTGCAGGAAACCACTTTTGCACTTGTATTAGTGTCTAAAAAACACTTTTCGCACTTGTGTTAGTGTTGAAAAACCACTTTTCGCACTTGTGTTAGTGTTGAAAAACCACTTTTCGCACTTGTTTTGGTGCAGGAAACCACTTTTGCACTTGTATTAGTGTGGAAAAAACACTTTTTGCACTTGTGTTAGTGTTGAAAAACCACTTTTCGCACTTGTGTTAGTGTTGAAAAACCACTTTTCGCACTTGTGTTAGTGTTGAAAAACCACATTTCGCACTTGTGTTGGTGCAGGAAACCACTTTTGCACTTGTATTAGTGTTAAAAAACCACTTTTCGCACTTGTGTTAGTGTTGAAAAACCACTTTTCGCATTTGTGTTAGTGTTGAAAAACCACTTTTCGCACTTGTGTTAGTGTTGAAAAACCACTTTTCGCACTTGTGTTGGTGCAGGAAACCACTTTTGCACTTGTATTAGTGTGGAAAAAACACTTTTTGCACTTGTGTTAGTGTTGAAAAACCACTTTTCGCACTTGTGTTTGTGTTGAAAAACCACTTTTCGCACTTGTGTTGGTGCAGGAAACCACTTTTGCACTTGTATTAGTGTGGAAAAAACACTTTTCGCACTTGTGTTGGTGTTGAAAAACCACTTTTCGCACTTGTGTTAGTGTTGAAAAACCACTTTTCGCACTTGTGTTGGTGCAGGAAACCACTTTTGCACTTGTATTAGTGTGGAAAAAACACTTTTCGCACTTGTGTTAGTGTTGAAAAACCACTTTTCGCACTTGTGTTAGTGTTGAAAAACCACTTTTCGCACTTGTGTTAGTGTTGAAAAACCACTTTTCGCACTTGTGTTGGTGCAGGAAACCACTTTTGCACTTGTATTAGTGTCGAAAAAACACTTTTCGCACTTGTGTTAGTGTTGAAAAACCACTTTTCGCACTTGTGTTAGTGTTGAAAAACCACTTTTCGCACTTGTGTTGGTGCAGGAAACCACTTTTGCACTTGTATTAGTGTGTAAAAAACACTTTTTGCACTTGTGTTAGTGTTGAAAAACCACTTTTCGCACTTGTGTTGGTGCAGGAAACCACTTTTGCACTTGTATTAGTGTGTAAAAAACACTTTTCGCACTTGTGTTTGTGTTGAAAAACCACTTTTCGCACTTGTGTTGGTGCAGGAAACCACTTTTGCACTTGTATTAGTGTGGAAAAAACACTTTTCGCACTTGTGTTAGTGTTGAAAAAACACTTTTTGCACTTGTGTTGGTGCAGGAAACCACTTTTGCACTTGTATTAGTGTGTAAAAAACACTTTTTGCACTTGTGTTAGTGTTGAAAAACCACTTTTCGCACTTGTGTTTGTGTTGAAAAACCACTTTTCGCACTTGTGTTGGTGCAGGAAACCACTTTTGCACTTGTATTAGTGTGGAAAAAACACTTTTCGCACTTGTGTTAGTGTTGAAAAACCACTTTTCGCACTTGTGTTAGTGTTGAAAAACCACTTTTCGCACTTGTGTTAGTGTTGAAAAACCACTTTTCGCACTTGTGTTAGTGTTGAAAAACCACTTTTCGCACTTGTGTTAGTGTTGAAAAACCACTTTTCGCACTTGTGTTGGTGCAGGAAACCACTTTTGCACTTGTATTAGTGTGGAAAAAACACTTTTTGCACTTGTGTTAGTGTTGAAAAACCACTTTTCGCACTTGTGTTAGTGTTGAAAAACCACATTTCGCACTTGTGTTAGTGTTGAAAAACCACTTTTCGCACTTGTGTTGGTGCAGGAAACCACTTTTTCACTTGTATTAGTGTGGAAAAAACACTTTTCGCACTTGTGTTAGTGTTGAAAAACCACAATTCGCACTTGTGTTAGTGTTGAAAAACCACTTTTCGCACTTGTGTTGGTGCAGGAAACCACTTTTGCACTTGTATTAGTGTCTAAAAAACACTTTTCGCACTTGTGTTAGTGTTGAAAAACCACTTTTCGCACTTGTGTTAGTGTTGAAAAACCACTTTTCGCACTTGTGTTTGTGCAGGAAACCACTTTTGCACTTGTATTAGTGTGGAAAAAACACTTTTTGCACTTGTGATAGTGTTGAAAAACCACTTTTCGCACTTGTGTTAGTGTTGAAAAACCACATTTCGCACTTGTGTTAGTGTTGAAAAACCACTTTTCGCACTTGTGTTGGTGCAGGAAACCACTTTTGCACTTGTATTAGTGTGGAAAAAACACTTTTCGCACTTGTGTTAGTGTTGAAAAACCACTTTTCGCACTTGTGTTAGTGTTGAAAAACCACTTTTCGCACTTGTGTTAGTGTTGAAAAACCACTTTTCGCACTTGTGTTGGTGCAGGAAACCACTTTTGCACTTGTGTTAGTATGGAAAAAACACTTTTCGCACTTGTGTTAGTGTTGAAAAACCACTTTTTGCACTTGTGTTAGTGTTGAAAAACCACTTTTTGCACTTGTGTTAGTGTTGAAAAACCACTTTTCGCACTTGTGTTGGTGCAGGAAACCACTTTTGCACTTGTATTAGTGTGGAAAAAACACTTTTCGCACTTGTGTTAGTGTTGAAAAACCACTTTTTGCACTTGTGTTAGTGTTGAAAAACCACTTTTCGCACTTGTGTTAGTGTTGAAAAACCACCTTTCGCACTTGTGTTGGTGCAGGAAACCACTTTTGCACTTGTATTCGTGTGGAAAAAACACTTTTTGCACTTGTGATAGTGTTGAAAAACCACTTTTCGCACTTGTGTTAGTGTTGAAAAACCACTTTTCGCACTTGTGTTAGTGTTGAAAAACCACTTTTCACATTTGTGTTGGTGCAGGAAACCACTTTTGCACTTGTATTAGTGTGGAAAAAACACTTTTTGCACTTGTGATAGTGTTGAAAATCCACTTTTCACACTTGTGTTAGTGTTGAAAAACCACTTTTTGCACTTGTGTTAGTGTTGAAAAACCACTTTTCGCACTTGTGTTGGTGCAGGAAACCACTTTTGCACTTGTATTAGTGTGGAAAAACACTTTTCGAACTTGTGTTAGTGTTGAAAAGCCACTTTTCGCACTTGTGTTAGTGTTGAAAAAACACTTTTTGCACTTGTGTTAGTGTTGAAAAACCACTTTTCGCACTTGTGTTGGTGCAGGAAACCACTTTTGCACTTGTATTAGTGTGGAAAAAACACTTTTCGCACTTGTGTTAGTGTTGAAAAACCACTTTTCGCACATGTGTTGGTGCAGGAAACCACTTTTGCACTTGTATTAGTGTGGAAAAAACACTTTTCGCACTTGTGTTAGTGTTGAAAAACCACTTTTCGCACTTGTGTTAGTGTTGAAAAACCACTTTTCGCACTTGTGTTAGTGTTGAAAAACCACTTTTCGCACTTGTGTTGGTGCAGGAAACCACTTTTGCACTTGTATTAGTGTGGAAAAAACACATTTTGCACTTGTGATAGTGTTGAAAAACCACTTTTCGCACTTGTGTTAGTGTTGAAAAACCACATTTCGCACTTGTGTTAGTGTTGAAAAACCACTTTTCGCACTTGTGTTGGTGCAGGAAACCACTTTTGCACTTGTATTAGTGTGGAAAAAACACTTTTCGCACTTGTGTTAGTGTTGAAAAACCACTTTTCGCACTTGTGTTAGTGTTGAAAAACCACTTTTCGCACTTGTGTTGGTGCAGGAAACCACTTTTGCACTTGTATTAGTGTGGAAAAAACACTTTTCGCACTTGTGTTAGTGTTGAAAAACCACTTTTCACACTTGTGTTAGTGTTGAAAAACCACTTTTCGCACTTGTGTTAGTGTTGAAAAACCACTTTTCGCACTTGTGTTGGTGCAGGAAACCACTTTTGCACTTGTATTAGTGTGGAAAAACCACTTTTCGCACTTGTGTTAGTGTTGAAAAACCACTTTTCGCACTTGTGTTAGTGTTGAAAAACCACTTTTCGCACTTGTGTTAGTGTTGAAAAACCACTTTTCGCACTTGTGTTGGTGTAGGAAACCACTTTTGCACTTGTATTAGTGTGGAAAAAACACTTTCCGCACTTGTGTTAGTGTTGAAAAACCACTTTTCGCACTTGTGTTAGTGTTGTAAAACCACTTTTCGCACTTGTGTTAGTGTTGAAAAACCACTTTTCGCACTTGTGTTGGTGCAGGAAACCACTTTTGCACTTGTATTAGTGTGGAAAAAACACTTTTCGCACTTGTGTTAGTGTTGAAAAACCACTTTTCGCACTTGTGTTAGTGTTGAAAAACCACTTTTCGCACTTGTGTTGGTGCAGGAAACCACTTTTGCACTTGTATTAGTGTGGAAAAACCACTTTTCGCACTTGTGTTAGTGTTGAAAAACCACTTTTCGCACTTGTGTTGGTGCAGAAAACCACTTTTGCACTTGTATTAGTGTGGAAAAAACACTTTTCGCAATTGTGTTAGTGTTGAAAAACCACTTTTCGCACTTGTGTTAGTGTTGAAAAACCACTTTTCGCACTTGTGTTAGTGTTGAAAAACCACTTTTCGCACTTGTGTTGGTGCAGGAAACCACTTTTGCACTTGTATTAGTGTGGAAAAACACTTTTCGAACTTGTGTTAGTGTTGAAAAGCCACTTTTCGCACTTGTGTTAGTGTTGAAAAACCACTTTTTGCACTTGTGTTAGTGTTGAAAAACCACTTTTCGCACTTGTGTTGGTGCAGGAAACCACTTTTGCACTTGTATTAGTGTGGAAAAAACACTTTTCGCACTTGTGTTAGTGTTGAAAAACCACTTTTCGCACATGTGTTGGTGCAGGAAACCACTTTTGCACTTGTATTAGTGTGGAAAAAACACTTTTCGCACTTGTGTTAGTGTTGAAAAACCACTTTTCGCACTTGTGTTAGTGTTGAAAAACCACTTTTCGCACTTGTGTTAGTGTTGAAAAACCACTTTTCGCACTTGTGTTGGTGCAGGAAACCACTTTTGCACTTGTATTAGTGTGGAAAAAACACATTTTGCACTTGTGATAGTGTTGAAAAACCACTTTTCGCACTTGTGTTAGTGTTGAAAAACCACATTTCGCACTTGTGTTAGTGTTGAAAAACCACTTTTCGCACTTGTGTTGGTGCAGGAAACCACTTTTGCACTTGTATTAGTGTGGAAAAAACACTTTCCGCACTTGTGTTAGTGTTGAAAAACCACTTTTCGCACTTGTGTTAGTGTTGAAAAACCACTTTTCGCACTTGTGTTGGTGCAGGAAACCACTTTTCGCACTTCTGTTAGTGTTGAAAAACCACTTTTCGCACTTGTGTTGGTGCAGGAAACCACTTTTGCACTTGTATTAGTGTGGAAAAAACACTTTTCGCACTTGTGCTAGTGTTGAAAAACCACTTTTCGCACTTGTGTTAGTGTTGAAAAACCACTTTTCACACTTGTGTTGGTGCAGGAAACCACTTTTGCACTTGTATTAGTGTGGAAAAAACACTTTTCGCACTTGTGTTGGTGTTGAAAAACCACTTTTCGCACTTGTGTTAGTGTTGAAAAACTACTTTTCACACTTGTGTTATTTCAGGAAACCACTTTTGCACTTGTATTAGTGTGAAAAAACCACTTTTTGCACTTGTGTTAGTGTTGAAAAACCACTTTTCGCACTTGTGTTAGTGTTGAAAAACCACAATTCGCACTTGTGTTAGTGTTGAAAAACCACTTTTCGCACTTGTGTTGGTGCAGGAAACCACTTTTGCACTTGTATTAGTGTCTAAAAAACACTTTTCGCACTTGTGTTAGTGTTGAAAAACCACTTTTCGCACTTGTGTTAGTGTTGAAAAACCACTTTTCGCACTTGTGTTTGTGCAGGAAACCACTTTTGCACTTGTATTAGTGTGGAAAAAACACTTTTTGCACTTGTGATAGTGTTGAAAAACCACTTTTCGCACTTGTGTTAGTGTTGAAAAACCACATTTCGCACTTGTGTTAGTGTTGAAAAACCACTTTTCGCACTTGTGTTGGTGCAGGAAACCACTTTTGCACTTGTATTAGTGTGGAAAAAACACTTTTCGCACTTGTGTTAGTGTTGAAAAACCACTTTTCGCACTTGTGTTAGTGTTGAAAAACCACTTTTCGCACTTGTGTTAGTGTTGAAAAACCACTTTTCGCACTTGTGTTGGTGCAGGAAACCACTTTTGCACTTGTGTTAGTATGGAAAAAACACTTTTCGCACTTGTGTTAGTGTTGAAAAACCACTTTTTGCACTTGTGTTAGTGTTGAAAAACCACTTTTCGCACTTGTGTTAGTGTTGAAAAACCACTTTTCGCACTTGTGTTGGTGCAGGAAACCACTTTTGCACTTGTATTAGTGTGGAAAAAACACTTTTCGCACTTGTGTTAGTGTTGAAAAACCACTTTTTGCACTTGTGTTAGTGTTGAAAAACCACTTTTTGCACTTGTGTTAGTGTTGAAAAACCACCTTTCGCACTTGTGTTGGTGCAGGAAACCACTTTTGCACTTGTATTCGTGTGGAAAAAACACTTTTTGCACTTGTGATAGTGTTGAAAAACCACTTTTCGCACTTGTGTTAGTGTTGAAAAACCACTTTTCGCACTTGTGTTAGTGTTGAAAAACCACTTTTCACATTTGTGTTGGTGCAGGAAACCACTTTTGCACTTGTATTAGTGTGGAAAAAACACTTTTTGCACTTGTGATAGTGTTGAAAATCCACTTTTCGCACTTGTGTTAGTGTTGAAAAACCACTTTTTGCACTTGTGTTAGTGTTGAAAAACCACTTTTCGCACTTGTGTTGGTGCAGGAAACCACTTTTGCACTTGTATTAGTGTGGAAAAACACTTTTCGAACTTGTGTTAGTGTTGAAAAGCCACTTTTCGCACTTGTGTTAGTGTTGAAAAAACACTTTTTGCACTTGTGTTAGTGTTGAAAAACCACTTTTCGCACTTGTGTTGGTGCAGGAAACCACTTTTGCACTTGTATTAGTGTGGAAAAAACACTTTTCGCACTTGTGTTAGTGTTGAAAAACCACTTTTCGCACATGTGTTGGTGCAGGAAACCACTTTTGCACTTGTATTAGTGTGGAAAAAACACTTTTCGCACTTGTGTTAGTGTTGAAAAACCACTTTTCGCACTTGTGTTAGTGTTGAAAAACCACTTTTCGCACTTGTGTTAGTGTTGAAAAACCACTTTTCGCACTTGTGTTGGTGCAGGAAACCACTTTTGCACTTGTATTAGTGTGGAAAAAACACATTTTGCACTTGTGATAGTGTTGAAAAACCACTTTTCGCACTTGTGTTAGTGTTGAAAAACCACATTTCGCACTTGTGTTAGTGTTGAAAAACCACTTTTCGCACTTGTGTTGGTGCAGGAAACCACTTTTGCACTTTTTTTTTGGTGTGGAAATAACACTTTTCGCACTTGTGTTAGTGTTGAAAAACCACTTTTCGCACTTGTGTTAGTGTTGAAAAACCACTTTTCGCACTTGTGTTGGTGCAGGAAACCACTTTTGCACTTGTATTAGTGTGGAAAAAACACTTTTCGCACTTGTGTTAGTGTTGAAAAACCACTTTTCACACTTGTGTTAGTGTTGAAAAACCACTTTTCGCACTTGTGTTAGTGTTGAAAAACCACTTTTCGCACTTGTGTTGGTGCAGGAAACCACTTTTGCACTTGTATTAGTGTGGAAAAACCACTTTTCGCACTTGTGTTAGTGTTGAAAAACCACTTTTCGCACTTGTGTTAGTGTTGAAAAACCACTTTTCGCACTTGTGTTAGTGTTGAAAAACCACTTTTCGCACTTGTGTTGGTGTAGGAAACCACTTTTGCACTTGTATTAGTGTGGAAAAAACACTTTCCGCACTTGTGTTAGTGTTGAAAAACCACTTTTCGCACTTGTGTTAGTGTTGAAAAACCACTTTTCGCACTTGTGTTAGTGTTGAAAAACCACTTTTCGCACTTGTGTTGGTGCAGGAAACCACTTTTGCACTTGTATTAGTGTGGAAAAAACACTTTTCGCACTTGTGTTAGTGTTGAAAAACCACTTTTCGCACTTGTGTTAGTGTTGAAAAACCACTTTTCGCACTTGTGTTAGTGTTGAAAAACCACTTTTCGCACTTGTGTTGGTGCAGGAAACCACTTTTGCACTTGTATTAGTGTGGAAAAACACTTTTCGAACTTGTGTTAGTGTTGAAAAGCCACTTTTCGCACTTGTGTTAGTGTTGAAAAACCACTTTTTGCACTTGTGTTAGTGTTGAAAAACCACTTTTCGCACTTGTGTTGGTGCAGGAAACCACTTTTGCACTTGTATTAGTGTGGAAAAAACACTTTTCGCACTTGTGTTAGTGTTGAAAAACCACTTTTCGCACATGTGTTGGTGCAGGAAACCACTTTTGCACTTGTATTAGTGTGGAAAAAACACTTTTCGCACTTGTGTTAGTGTTGAAAAACCACTTTTCGCACTTGTGTTAGTGTTGAAAAACCACTTTTCGCACTTGTGTTAGTGTTGAAAAACCACTTTTCGCACTTGTGTTGGTGCAGGAAACCACTTTTGCACTTGTATTAGTGTGGAAAAAACACATTTTGCACTTGTGATAGTGTTGAAAAACCACTTTTCGCACTTGTGTTAGTGTTGAAAAACCACATTTCGCACTTGTGTTAGTGTTGAAAAACCACTTTTCGCACTTGTGTTGGTGCAGGAAACCACTTTTGCACTTGTATTAGTGTGGAAAAAACACTTTCCGCACTTGTGTTAGTGTTGAAAAACCACTTTTCGCACTTGTGTTAGTGTTGAAAAACCACTTTTCGCACTTGTGTTGGTGCAGGAAACCACTTTTCGCACTTCTGTTAGTGTTGAAAAACCACTTTTCGCACTTGTGTTGGTGCAGGAAACCACTTTTGCACTTGTATTAGTGTGGAAAAAACACTTTTCGCACTTGTGCTAGTGTTGAAAAACCACTTTTCGCACTTGTGTTAGTGTTGAAAAACCACTTTTCACACTTGTGTTGGTGCAGGAAACCACTTTTGCACTTGTATTAGTGTGGAAAAAACACTTTTCGCACTTGTGTTGGTGTTGAAAAACCACTTTTTGCACTTGTGTTAGTGTTGAAAAACTACTTTTCACACTTGTGTTATTGCAGGAAACCACTTTTGCACTTGTATTAGTGTGAAAAAACCACTTTTTGCACTTGTGTTAGTGTTGAAAAACCACTTTTCGCACTTGTGTTAGTGTTGAAAAACCACAATTCGCACTTGTGTTAGTGTTGAAAAACCACTTTTCGCACTTGTGTTGGTGCAGGAAACCACTTTTGCACTTGTATTAGTGTCTAAAAAACACTTTTCGCACTTGTGTTAGTGTTGAAAAACCACTTTTCGCACTTGTGTTAGTGTTGAAAAACCACTTTTCGCACTTGTGTTTGTGCAGGAAACCACTTTTGCACTTGTATTAGTGTGGAAAAAACACTTTTTGCACTTGTGATAGTGTTGAAAAACCACTTTTCGCACTTGTGTTAGTGTTGAAAAACCACATTTTGCACTTGTGTTAGTGTTGAAAAACCACTTTTCGCACTTGTGTTGGTGCAGGAAACCACTTTTGCACTTGTATTAGTGTGGAAAAAACACTTTTCGCACTTGTGTTAGTGTTGAAAAACCACTTTTCGCACTTGTGTTAGTGTTGAAAAACCACTTTTCGCACTTGTGTTAGTGTTGAAAAACCACTTTTCGCACTTGTGTTGGTGCAGGAAACCACTTTTGCACTTGTGTTAGTATGGAAAAAACACTTTTCGCACTTGTGTTAGTGTTGAAAAACCACTTTTTGCACTTGTGTTAGTGTTGAAAAACCACTTTTCGCACTTGTGTTAGTGTTGAAAAACCACTTTTCGCACTTGTGTTGGTGCAGGAAACCACTTTTGCACTTGTATTAGTGTGGAAAAAACACTTTTCGCACTTGTGTTAGTGTTGAAAAACCACTTTTTGCACTTGTGTTAGTGTTGAAAAACCACTTTTTGCACTTGTGTTAGTGTTGAAAAACCACCTTTCGCACTTGTGTTGGTGCAGGAAACCACTTTTGCACTTGTATTCGTGTGGAAAAAACACTTTTTGCACTTGTGATAGTGTTGAAAAACCACTTTTCGCACTTGTGTTAGTGTTGAAAAACCACTTTTCGCACTTGTGTTAGTGTTGAAAAACCACTTTTCACATTTGTGTTGGTGCAGGAAACCACTTTTGCACTTGTATTAGTGTGGAAAAAACACTTTTTGCACTTGTGATAGTGTTGAAAATCCACTTTTCGCACTTGTGTTAGTGTTGAAAAACCACTTTTTGCACTTGTGTTAGTGTTGAAAAACCACTTTTCGCACTTGTGTTGGTGCAGGAAACCACTTTTGCACTTGTATTAGTGTGGAAAAACACTTTTCGAACTTGTGTTAGTGTTGAAAAGCCACTTTTCGCACTTGTGTTAGTGTTGAAAAAACACTTTTTGCACTTGTGTTAGTGTTGAAAAACCACTTTTCGCACTTGTGTTGGTGCAGGAAACCACTTTTGCACTTGTATTAGTGTGGAAAAAACACTTTTCGCACTTGTGTTAGTGTTGAAAAACCACTTTTCGCACATGTGTTGGTGCAGGAAACCACTTTTGCACTTGTATTAGTGTGGAAAAAACACTTTTCGCACTTGTGTTAGTGTTGAAAAACCACTTTTCGCACTTGTGTTAGTGTTGAAAAACCACTTTTCGCACTTGTGTTAGTGTTGAAAAACCACTTTTCGCACTTGTGTTGGTGCAGGAAACCACTTTTGCACTTGTATTAGTGTGGAAAAAACACATTTTGCACTTGTGATAGTGTTGAAAAACCACTTTTCGCACTTGTGTTAGTGTTGAAAAACCACATTTCGCACTTGTGTTAGTGTTGAAAAACCACTTTTCGCACTTGTGTTGGTGCAGGAAACCACTTTTGCACTTGTATTAGTGTGGAAAAAACACTTTTCGCACTTGTGTTAGTGTTGAAAAACCACTTTTCGCACTTGTGTTAGTGTTGAAAAACCACTTTTCGCACTTGTGTTGGTGCAGGAAACCACTTTTGCACTTGTATTAGTGTGGAAAAAACACTTTTCGCACTTGTGTTAGTGTTGAAAAACCACTTTTCACACTTGTGTTAGTGTTGAAAAACCACTTTTCGCACTTGTGTTAGTGTTGAAAAACCACTTTTCGCACTTGTGTTGGTGCAGGAAACCACTTTTGCACTTGTATTAGTGTGGAAAAACCACTTTTCGCACTTGTGTTAGTGTTGAAAAACCACTTTTCGCACTTGTGTTAGTGTTGAAAAACCACTTTTCGCACTTGTGTTAGTGTTGAAAAACCACTTTTCGCACTTGTGTTGGTGTAGGAAACCACTTTTGCACTTGTATTAGTGTGGAAAAAACACTTTCCGCACTTGTGTTAGTGTTGAAAAACCACTTTTCGCACTTGTGTTAGTGTTGAAAAACCACTTTTCGCACTTGTGTTAGTGTTGAAAAACCACTTTTCGCACTTGTGTTGGTGCAGGAAACCACTTTTGCACTTGTATTAGTGTGGAAAAAACACTTTTCGCACTTGTGTTAGTGTTGAAAAACCACTTTTCGCACTTGTGTTAGTGTTGAAAAACCACTTTTCGCACTTGTGTTGGTGCAGGAAACCACTTTTGCACTTGTATTAGTGTGGAAAAAACACTTTTTGCACTTGTGTTAGTGTTGAAAAACCACTTTTCGCACTTGTGTTAGTGTTGAAAAACCACTTTTCGCACTTGTGTTGGTGCAGAAAACCACTTTTGCACTTGTATTAGTGTGGAAAAAACACTTTTCGCAATTGTGTTAGTGTTGAAAAACCACTTTTCGCACTTGTGTTAGTGTTGAAAAACCACTTTTCGCACTTGTGTTAGTGTTGAAAAACCACTTTTCGCACTTGTGTTGGTGCAGGAAACCACTTTTGCACTTGTATTGGTGTGGAAAAACACTTTTCGAACTTGTGTTAGTGTTGAAAAGCCACTTTTCGCACTTGCGTTAGTGTTGAAAAACCACTTTTTGCACTTGTGTTAGTGTTGAAAAACCACTTTTCGCACTTGTGTTGGTGCAGGAAACCACTTTTGCACTTGTATTAGTGTGGAAAAAACACTTTTCGCACTTGTGTTAGTGTTGAAAAACCACTTTTCGCACATGTGTTGGTGCAGGAAACCACTTTTGCACTTGTATTAGTGTGGAAAAAACACTTTTCGCACTTGTGTTAGTGTTGAAAAACCACTTTTCGCACTTGTGTTAGTGTTGAAAAACCACTTTTCGCACTTGTGTTAGTGTTGAAAAACCACTTTTCGCACTTGTGTTGGTGCAGGAAACCACTTTTGCACTTGTATTAGTGTGGAAAAAACACATTTTGCACTTGTGATAGTGTTGAAAAACCACTTTTCGCACTTGTGTTAGTGTTGAAAAACCACATTTCGCACTTGTGTTAGTGTTGAAAAACCACTTTTCGCACTTGTGTTGGTGCAGGAAACCACTTTTGCACTTGTATTAGTGTGGAAAAAACACTTTCCGCACTTGTGTTAGTGTTGAAAAACCACTTTTCGCACTTGTGTTAGTGTTGAAAAACCACTTTTCGCACTTGTGTTAGTGTTGAAAAACCACTTTTCGCACTTGTGTTGGTGCAGGAAACCACTTTTGCACTTGTATTAGTGTGGAAAAAACACTTTTCGCACTTGTGTTAGTGTTGAAAAACCACTTTTCGCATTTGTGTTAGTGTTGAAAAACCACTTTTCGCACTTGTGTTGGTGCAGGAAACCACTTTTGCACTTGTATTAGTGTGGAAAAAACACTTTTTGCACTTGTGTTAGTGTTGAAAAACCACTTTTCGCACTTGTGTTGGTGCAGGAAACCACTTTTGCACTTGTATTAGTGTGGAAAAAACACTTTTCGCAATTGTGTTAGTGTTGAAAAACCACTTTTCGCACTTGTGTTAGTGTTGAAAAACCACTTTTCGCACTTGTGTTAGTGTTGAAAAACCACTTTTCGCACTTGTGTTGGTGCAGGAAACCACTTTTGCACTTGTATTAGTGTGGAAAAACACTTTTCGAACTTGTGTTAGTGTTGAAAAGCCACTTTTCGCACTTGTGTTAGTGTTGAAAAACCACTTTTTGCACTTGTGTTAGTGTTGAAAAACCACTTTTCGCACTTGTGTTCGTGCAGGAAACCACTTTTGCACTTGTATTAGTGTGGAAAAAACACTTTTCGCACTTGTGTTAGTGTTGAAAAACCACTTTTCGCACATGTGTTGGTGCAGGAAACCACTTTTGCACTTGTATTAGTGTGGAAAAAACACTTTTCGCACTTGTGTTAGTGTTGAAAAACCACTTTTCGCACTTGTGTTAGTGTTGAAAAACCACTTTTCGCACTTGTGTTAGTGTTGAAAAACCACTTTTCGCACTTGTGTTGGTGCAGGAAACCACTTTTGCACTTGTATTAGTGTGGAAAAAACACATTTTGCACTTGTGATAGTGTTGAAAAACCACTTTTCGCACTTGTGTTAGTGTTGAAAAACCACATTTCGCACTTGTGTTAGTGTTGAAAAAACACTTTTCGCACTTGTGTTGGTGCAGGAAACCACTTTTGCACTTGTATTAGTGTGGAAAAAACACTTTTCGCACTTGTGTTAGTGTTGAAAAACCACTTTTCGCACTTCTGTTAGTGTTGAAAAACCACTTTTCGCACTTGTGTTGGTGCAGGAAACCACTTTTGCACTTGTATTAGTGTGGAAAAAACACTTTTCGCACTTGTGTTAGTGTTGAAAAACCACTTTTCACACTTGTGTTAGTGTTGAAAAACCACTTTTCGCACTTGTGTTAGTGTTGAAAAACCACTTTTCGCACTTGTGTTGGTGCAGGAAACCACTTTTGCACTTGTAATAGTGTGGAAAAACCACTTTTCGCACTTGTGTTAGTGTTGAAAAACCACTTTTCGCACTTGTGTTAGTGTTGAAAAACCACTTTTCGCACTTGTGTTAGTGTTGAAAAACCACTTTTCGCACTTGTGTTGGTGCAGGAAACCACTTTTGCACTTGTATTAGTGCGGAAAAAACACTTTCCGCACTTGTGTTAGTGTTGAAAAACCACTTTTCGCACTTGTGTTAGTGTTGAAAAACCACTTTTCGCACTTGTGTTAGTGTTGAAAAACCACTTTTCGCACTTGTGTTGGTGCAGGAAACCACTTTTGCACTTGTATTAGTGTGGAAAAAACACTTTTCGCACCTGTGTTAGTGTTGAAAAACCACTTTTCGCACTTGTGTTAGTGTTGAAAAACCACTTTTCGCACTTGTGTTGGTGCAGGAAACCACTTTTGCACTTGTATTAGTGTGGAAAAAACACTTTTTGCACTTGTGTTAGTGTTGAAAAACCACTTTTCGCACTTGTGTTAGTGTTGAAAAACCACTTTTCGCACTTGTGTTGGTGCAGGAAACCACTTTTGCACTTGTATTAGTGTGGAAAAAACACTTTTCGCAATTGTGTTAGTGTTGAAAAACCACTTTTCGCACTTGTGTTAGTGTTGAAAAACCACTTTTCGCACTTGTTTTAGTGTTGAAAAACCACTTTTCGCACTTGTGTTGGTGCAGGAAACCACTTTTGCACTTGTATTAGTGTGGAAAAAACACTTTTCGCACTTGTGTTAGTGTTGAAAAACCACTTTTCGCACTTGTGTTTGTGTTGAAAAACCACTTTTCGCACTTGTGTTGGTGCAGGAAACCACTTTTGCACTTGTATTAGTGTGGAAAAAACACTTTTCGCACTTGTGTTAGTGTTGAAAAACCACTTTTCGCACTTGTGTTAGTGTTGAAAAACTACTTTTCACACTTGTGTTGGTGCAGGAAACCACTTTTGCACTTGTATTAGTGTGGAAAAACCACTTTTTGCACTTGTGTTAGTGTTGAAAAACCACTTTTCGCACTTGTGTTAGTGTTGAAAAACCACTTTTCGCACTTGTGTTAGTGTTGAAAAACCACTTTTTGCACTTGTGTTAGTGTTGAAAAACCACTTTTCGCACTTGTGTTAGTGTTGAAAAACCACTTTTCGCACTTGTGTTGGTGCAGGAAACCACTTTTGCACTTGTATTAGTGTGGACAAAACACTTTTTGCACTTGTGATAGTGTTGAAAATCCACTTTTCGCACTTGTGTTAGTGTTGAAAAACCACTTTTTGCACTTGTGTTAGTGTTGAAAAACCACTTTTCACACTTGTGTTGGTGCAGGAAACCACTTTTGCACTTGTATTAGTGTGGAAAAAACACTTTTTGCACTTGTAATAGTGTTGAAAAACCACTTTTCACACTTGTGTTAGTGTTGAAAAACCACTTTTCGCACTTGTGTTAGTGTTGAAAAACCACATTTCGCACTTGTGTTGGTGCAGGAAACCACTTTTGCACTTGTATTAGTGTGGAAAAAACACTTTCTGCACTTGTGTTAGTGTTGAAAAACCACTTTTTGCACATGTGTTAGTGTTGAAAAACCACTTTTCGCACTTGTGTTTGTGTTGAAAAACCACTTTTCGCACTTGTGTTGGTGCAGGAAACCACTTTTGCACTTGTATTAGTGTGGAAAAACCACTTTTCGCACTTGTGTTAGTGTTGAAAAACCACTTTTCGCACTTGTGTTGGTGCAGGAAACCACTTTTGCACTTGTATTAGTGTGGAAAAAACACTTTTCGCACTTGTGTTAGTGTTGAAAAACCACTTTTCGCACTTGTGTTAGTGTTGAAAAACCACTTTTCGCACTTGTGTTGGTGCAGGAAACCACTTTTGCACTTGTATTAGTGTGGAAAAAACACTTTTCGCACTTGTGTTAGTGTTGAAAAACCACTTTTCGGACTTGTGTTAGTGTTGAAAAACCACTTTTCGCACTTCTGTTAGTGTTGAAAAACCACTTTTCGCAATTGTGTTAGTGTTGAAAAACCACTTTTCGCACCCGTGTTAGTGTTGAAAAACCACTTTTCGCACTTGTGTTGGTGCAGGAAACCACTTTTGCACTTGTATTAGTGTGGAAAAAACACTTTTCGCACTTGTGTTAGTGTTGAAAAACCACTTTTCGCACTTGTGTTTGTGTTGAAAAACCACTTTTCGCACTTGTGTTGGTGCAGGAAACCACTTTTGCACTTGTATTAGTGTGGAAAAAACACTTTTCGCACTTGTGTTAGTGTTGAAAAACCACTTTTCGCACTTGTGTTAGTGTTGAAAAACTACTTTTCACACTTGTGTTGGTGCAGGAAACCACTTTTGCACTTGTATTAGTGTGGAAAAACCACTTTTTGCACTTGTGTTAGTGTTGAAAAACCACTTTTCGCACTTGTGTTAGTGTTGGAAAACCACTTTTCGCACTTGTGTTAGTGTTGAAAAACCACTTTTTGCACTTGTGTTAGTGTTGAAAAACCACTTTTCGCACTTGTGTTAGTGTTGAAAAACCACTTTTCGCACTTGTGTTGGTGCAGGAAACCACTTTTGCACTTGTATTAGTGTGGACAAAACACTTTTTGCACTTGTGATAGTGTTGAAAATCCACTTTTCGCACTTGTGTTAGTGTTGAAAAACCACTTTTTGCACTTGTGTTAGTGTTGAAAAACCACTTTTCACACTTGTGTTGGTGCAGGAAACCACTTTTGCACTTGTATTAGTGTGGAAAAAACACTTTTTGCACTTGTGATAGTGTTGAAAAACCACTTTTCGCACTTGTGTTAGTGTTGAAAAACCACTTTTCGCACTTGTGTTAGTGTTGAAAAACCACTTTTCGCACTTGTGTTGGTGCAGGAAACCACTTTTGCACTTGTATTAGTGTGGAAAAAACACTTTCTGCACTTGTGTTAGTGTTGAAAAACCACTTTTTGCACATGTGTTAGTGTTGAAAAACCACTTTTCGCACTTGTGTTTGTGTTGAAAAACCACTTTTCACACTGGTGTTGGTGCAGGAAACCACTTTTGCACTTGTATTAGTGTGGAAAAACCACTTTTCGCACTTGTGTTAGTGTTGAAAAACCACTTTTCGCACTTGTGTTGGTGCAGGAAACCACTTTTGCACTTGTATTAGTGTGGAAAAAATACTTTTCGCACTTGTGTTAGTGTTGAAAAACCACTTTTCGCACTTGTGTTAGTGTTGAAAAACCACTTTTCGCACTTGTGTTGGTGCAGGAAACCACTTTTGCACTTGTATTAGTGTGGAAAAAACACTTTTCGCACTTGTGTTAGTGTTGAAAAACCACTTTTCGGACTTGTGTTAGTGTTGAAAACCACTTTTCGCACTTCTGTTAGTGTTGAAAAACCACTTTTCGCACTTGTGTTGGTGCAGGAAACCACTTTTGCACTTGTATTAGTGTGGAAAAAACACTTTTCGCACTTGTGTTAGTGTTGAAAAACCACTTTTCGCACTTGTGTTAGTGTTGAAAAACCACTTTTCGCACTTGTGTTGGTGCAGGAAACCACTTTTGCACTTGTATTAGTGTGGAAAAAACACTTTTTGCACTTGTGTTAGTGTTGAAAAACCACTTTTCGCACTTGTGTTAGTGTTGAAAAACTACTTTTCACACTTGTGTTGGTGCAGGAAACCACTTTTGCACTTGTATTAGTGTGGAAAAACCACTTTTTGCACTTGTGTTAGTGTTGAAAAACCACTTTTCGCACTTGTGTTAGTGTTGAAAAACCACAATTCGCACTTGTGTTAGTGTTGAAAAACCACTTTTCGCACTTGTGTTGGTGCAGGAAACCACTTTTGCACTTGTATTAGTGTCTAAAAAACACTTTTCGCACTTGTGTTAGTGTTGAAAAACCACTTTTCGCACTTGTGTTAGTGTTGAAAAACCACTTTTCGCACTTGTGTTTGTGCAGGAAACCACTTTTGCACTTGTATTAGTGTGGAAAAAACACTTTTTTGCACTTGTGATAGTGTTGAAAAACCACTTTTCGCACTTGTGTTAGTGTTGAAAAACCACATTTCGCACTTGTGTTAGTGTTGAAAAACCACTTTTCGCACTTGTGTTGGTGCAGGAAACCACTTTTGCACTTGTATTAGTGTGGAAAAAACACTTTTCGCACTTGTGTTAGTGTTGAAAAACCACTTTTCGCACTTGTGTTAGTGTTGAAAAACCACTTTTCGCACTTGTGTTAGTGTTGAAAAACACTTTTCGCACTTGTGTTGGTGCAGGAAACCACTTTTGCACTTGTATTAGTGTGGAAAAAACACATTTTGCACTTGTGATAGTGTTGAAAAACCACTTTTCGCACTTGTGTTAGTGTTGAAAAACCACATTTCGCACTTGTGTTAGTGTTGAAAAAACACTTTTCGCACTTGTGTTGGTGCAGGAAACCACTTTTGCACTTGTATTAGTGTGGAAAAAACACTTTTCGCACTTGTGTTAGTGTTGAAAAACCACTTTTCGCACTTGTGTTAGTGTTGAAAAACCACTTTTCGCACTTGTGTTAGTGTTGAAAAACCACTTTTCGCACTTGTGTTGGTGCAGGAAACCACTTTTGCACTTGTATTAGTGTGGAAAAAACACATTTTGCACTTGTGATAGTGTTGAAAAACCACTTTTCGCACTTGTGTTAGTGTTGAAAAACCACATTTCGCACTTGTGTTAGTGTTGATAAAACACTTTTCGCACTTGTGTTGGTGCAGGAAACCACTTTTGCACTTGTATTAGTGTGGAAAAAACACTTTTCGCACTTGTGTTAGTGTTGAAAAACCACTTTTCGCACTTCTGTTAGTGTTGAAAAACCACTTTTCGCACTTGTGTTGGTGCAGGAAACCACTTTTGCACTTGTATTAGTGTGGAAAAAACACTTTTCGCACTTGTGTTAGTGTTGAAAAACCACTTTCACACTTGTGTTAGTGTTGAAAAACCACTTTTCGCACTTGTGTTAGTGTTGAAAAACCACTTTTCGCACTTGTGTTGGTGCAGGAAACCACTTTTGCACTTGTAATAGTGTGGAAAAACCACTTTTCGCACTTGTGTTAGTGTTGAAAAACCACTTTTCGCACTTGTGTTAGTGTTGAAAAACCACTTTTCGCACTTGTGTTAGTGTTGAAAAACCACTTTTCGCACTTGTGTTGGTGCAGGAAACCACTTTTGCACATGTATTAGTGCGGAAAAAACACTTTCCGCACTTGTGTTAGTGTTGAAAAACCATTTTTCGCACTTGTGTTAGTGTTGAAAAACCACTTTTCGCACTTGTGTTAGTGTTGAAAAACCACTTTTCGCACTTGTGTTGGTGCAGGAAACCACTTTTGCACTTGTATTAGTGTGGAAAAAACACTTTTCGCACCTGTGTTAGTGTTGAAAAACCACTTTTCGCACTTGTGTTAGTGTTGAAAAACCACTTTTCGCACTTGTGTTGGTGCAGGAAACCACTTTTGCACTTGTATTAGTGTGGAAAAAACACTTTTTGCACTTGTGTTAGTGTTGAAAAACCACTTTTCGCACTTGTGTTAGTGTTGAAAAACCACTTTTCGCACTTGTGTTGGTGCAGGAAACCACTTTTGCACTTGTATTAGTGTGGAAAAAACACTTTTCGCAATTGTGTTAGTGTTGAAAAACCACTTTTCGCACTTGTGTTAGTGTTGAAAAACCACTTTTCGCACTTGTTTTAGTGTTGAAAAACCACTTTTCGCACTTGTGTTGGTGCAGGAAACCACTTTTGCACTTGTATTAGTGTGGAAAAAACACTTTCGCACTTGTGTTAGTGTTGAAAAACCACTTTTCGCACTTGTGTTTGTGTTGAAAAACCACTTTTCGCACTTGTGTTGGTGCAGGAAACCACTTTTGCACTTGTATTAGTGTGGAAAAAACACTTTTCGCACTTGTGTTAGTGTTGAAAAACCACTTTTCGCACTTGTGTTAGTGTTGAAAAACTACTTTTCACACTTGTGTTGGTGCAGGAAACCACTTTTGCACTTGTATTAGTGTGGAAAATCCACTTTTTGCACTTGTGTTAGTGTTGAAAAACCACTTTTCGCACTTGTGTTAGTGTTGAAAAACCACTTTTCGCACTTGTGTTAGTGTTGAAAAACCACTTTTTGCACTTGTGTTAGTGTTGAAAAACCACTTTTCGCACTTGTGTTAGTGTTGAAAAACCACTTTTCGCACTTGTGTTGGTGCAGGAAACCACTTTTGCACTTGTATTAGTGTGGACAAAACACTTTTTGCACTTGTGATAATGTTGAAAATCCACTTTCGCACTTGTGTTAGTGTTGAAAAACCACTTTTTGCACTTGTGTTAGTGTTGAAAACCACTTTTCACACTTGTGTTGGTGCAGGAAACCACTTTTGCACTTGTATTAGTGTGGAAAAAACACTTTTTGCACTTGTAATAGTGTTGAAAAACCACTTTTCACACTTGTGTTAGTGTTGAAAAACCACTTTTCGCACTTGTGTTAGTGTTGAAAAACCACATTTCGCACTTGTGTTGGTGCAGGAAACCACTTTTGCACTTGTATTAGTGTGGAAAAAACACTTTCTGCACTTGTGTTAGTGTTGAAAAACCACTTTTTGCACATGTGTTAGTGTTGAAAAACCACTTTTCGCACTTGTGTTTGTGTTGAAAAACCACTTTTCGCACTTGTGTTGGTGCAGGAAACCACTTTTGCACTTGTATTAGTGTGGAAAAACCACTTTTCGCACTTGTGTTAGTGTTGAAAAACCACTTTTCGCACTTGTGTTGGTGCAGGAAACCACTTTTGCACTTGTATTAGTGTGGAAAAAACACTTTTTGCACTTGTGTTAGTGTTGAAAAACCACTTTTCGCACTTGTGTTAGTGTTGAAAAACCACTTTTCGCACTTGTGTTGGTGCAGGAAACCACTTTTGCACTTGTATTAGTGTGGAAAAAACACTTTTCGCACTTGTGTTAGTGTTGAAAAACCACTTTTCGGACTTGTGTTAGTGTTGAAAAACCACTTTTCGCACTTCTGTTAGTGTTGAAAAACCACTTTTCGCAATTGTGTTAGTGTTGAAAAACCACTTTTCGCACCCGTGTTAGTGTTGAAAAACCACTTTCGCACTTGTGTTGGTGCAGGAAACCACTTTTGCACTTGTATTAGTGTGGAAAAAACACTTTTCGCACTTGTGTTAGTGTTGAAAAACCACTTTTCGCACTTGTGTTTGTGTTGAAAAACCACTTTTCGCACTTGTGTTGGTGCAGGAAACCACTTTTGCACTTGTATTAGTGTGGAAAAAACACTTTTCGCACTTGTGTTAGTGTTGAAAAACCACTTTTCGCACTTGTGTTAGTGTTGAAAAACTACTTTTCACACTTGTGTTGGTGCAGGAAACCACTTTTGCACTTGTATTAGTGTGGAAAAACCACTTTTTGCACTTGTGTTAGTGTTGAAAAACCACTTTTCGCACTTGTGTTAGTGTTGGAAAACCACTTTTCGCACTTGTGTTAGTGTTGAAAAACCACTTTTTGCACTTGTGTTAGTGTTGAAAAACCACTTTTCGCACTTGTGTTAGTGTTGAAAAACCACTTTTCGCACTTGTGTTGTGTGCAGGAAACCACTTTTGCACTTGTATTAGTGTGGACAAAACACTTTTTGCACTTGTGATAGTGTTGAAAATCCACTTTTCGCACTTGTGTTAGTGTTGAAAAACCACTTTTTGCACTTGTGTTAGTGTTGAAAAACCACTTTTCACACTTGTGTTGGTGCAGGAAACCACTTTTGCACTTGTATTAGTGTGGAAAAAACACTTTTTGCACTTGTGATAGTGTTGAAAAACCACTTTTCGCACTTGTGTTAGTGTTGAAAAACCACTTTTCGCACTTGTGTTAGTGTTGAAAAACCACTTTTCGCACTTGTGTTGGTGCAGGAAACCACTTTTGCACTTGTATTAGTGTGGAAAAAACACTTTCTGCACTTGTGTTAGTGTTGAAAAACCACTTTTTGCACATGTGTTAGTGTTGAAAAACCACTTTTCGCACTTGTGTTTGTGTTGAAAAACCACTTTTCGCACTGGTGTTGGTGCAGGAAACCACTTTTGCACTTGTATTAGTGTGGAAAAACCACTTTTCGCACTTGTGTTAGTGTTGAAAAACCACTTTTCGCACTTGTGTTGGTGCAGGAAACCACTTTTGCACTTGTATTAGTGTGGAAAAAACACTTTTCGCACTTGTGTTAGTGTTGAAAAACCACTTTTCGCACTTGTGTTAGTGTTGAAAAACCACTTTTCGCACTTGTGTTGGTGCAGGAAACCACTTTTGCACTTGTATTAGTGTGGAAAAAACACTTTTCGCACTTGTGTTAGTGTTGAAAAACCACTTTTCGGACTTGTGTTAGTGTTGAAACCACTTTTCGCACTTCTGTTAGTGTTGAAAAACCACTTTTCGCACTTGTGTTGGTGCAGGAAACCACTTTTGCACTTGTATTAGTGTGGAAAAAACACTTTTCGCACTTGTGTTAGTGTTGAAAAACCACTTTTCGCACTTGTGTTAGTGTTGAAAAACCACTTTTCGCACTTGTGTTGGTGCAGGAAACCACTTTTGCACTTGTATTAGTGTGGAAAAAACACTTTTTGCACTTGTGTTAGTGTTGAAAAACCACTTTTCGCACTTGTGTTAGTGTTGAAAAACTACTTTTCACACTTGTGTTGGTGCAGGAAACCACTTTTGCACTTGTATTAGTGTGGAAAAACCACTTTTTGCACTTGTGTTAGTGTTGAAAAACCACTTTTCGCACTTGTGTTAGTGTTGAAAAACCACAATTCGCACTTGTGTTAGTGTTGAAAAACCACTTTTCGCACTTGTGTTGGTGCAGGAAACCACTTTTGCACTTGTATTAGTGTCTAAAAAACACTTTTCGCACTTGTGTTAGTGTTGAAAAACCACTTTTCGCACTTGTGTTAGTGTTGAAAAACCACTTTTCGCACTTGTGTTTGTGCAGGAAACCACTTTTGCACTTGTATTAGTGTGGAAAAAACACTTTTTTGCACTTGTGATAGTGTTGAAAAACCACTTTTCGCACTTGTGTTAGTGTTGAAAAACCACATTTCGCACTTGTGTTAGTGTTGAAAAACCACTTTTCGCACTTGTGTTGGTGCAGGAAACCACTTTTGCACTTGTATTAGTGTGGAAAAAACACTTTTCGCACTTGTGTTAGTGTTGAAAAACCACTTTTCGCACTTGTGTTAGTGTTGAAAAACCACTTTTCGCACTTGTGTTAGTGTTGAAAAACCACTTTTCGCACTTGTGTTGGTGCAGGAAACCACTTTTGCACTTGTATTAGTATGGAAAAAGCACTTTTCGCACTTGTGTTAGTGTTGAAAAACCACTTTTTGCACTTGTGTTAGTGTTGAAAAACCACTTTTCGCACTTTTGTTAGTGTTGAAAAACCACTTTTCGCAGTTGTGTTGGTGCAGGAAACCACTTTTGCACTTGTATTAGTGTGGAAAAAAACACTTTCTGCACTTGTGTTAGTGTTGAAAAACCACTTTTTGCACATGTGTTAGTGTTGAAAAACCACTTTTCGCACTTGTGTTTGTGTTGAAAAACCACTTTTCGCACTTGTGTTGGTGCAGGAAACCACTTTTGCACTTGTATTAGTGTGGAAAAACCACTTTTCGCACTTGTGTTAGTGTTGAAAAACCACTTTTCGCACTTGTGTTGGTGCAGGAAACCACTTTTGCACTTGTATTAGTGTGGAAAAAACACTTTTCGCACTTGTGTTAGTGTTGAAAAACCACTTTTCGCACTTGTGTTAGTGTTGAAAAACCACTTTTCGCACTTGTGTTGGTGCAGGAAACCACTTTTGCACTTGTATTAGTGTGGAAAAAACACTTTTCGCACTTGTGTTAGTGTTGAAAAACCACTTTTCGGACTTGTGTTAGTGTTGAAAAACCACTTTTCGCACTTCTGTTAGTGTTGAAAAACCACTTTTCGCAATTGTGTTAGTGTTGAAAAACCACTTTTCGCACCCGTGTTAGTGTTGAAAAACCACTTTTCGCACTTGTGTTGGTGCAGGAAACCACTTTTGCACTTGTATTAGTGTGGAAAAAACACTTTTCGCACTTGTGTTAGTGTTGAAAAACCACTTTTCGCACTTGTGTTTGTGTTGAAAAACCACTTTTCGCACTTGTGTTGGTGCAGGAAACCACTTTTGCACTTGTATTAGTGTGGAAAAAACACTTTTCGCACTTGTGTTAGTGTTGAAAAACCACTTTTCGCACTTGTGTTAGTGTTGAAAAACTACTTTTCACACTTGTGTTGGTGCAGGAAACCACTTTTGCACTTGTATTAGTGTGGAAAAACCACTTTTTGCACTTGTGTTAGTGTTGAAAAACCACTTTTCGCACTTGTGTTAGTGTTGGAAAACCACTTTTCGCACTTGTGTTAGTGTTGAAAAACCACTTTTCGCACTTGTGTTAGTGTTGAAAAACCACTTTTCGCACTTGTGTTGGTGCAGGAAACCACTTTTGCACTTGTATTAGTGTGGACAAAACACTTTTTGCACTTGTGATAGTGTTGAAAATCCACTTTTCGCACTTGTGTTAGTGTTGAAAAACCACTTTTTGCACTTGTGTTAGTGTTGAAAAACCACTTTTCACACTTGTGTTGGTGCAGGAAACCACTTTTGCACTTGTATTAGTGTGGAAAAAACACTTTTTGCACTTGTGATAGTGTTGAAAAACCACTTTTCGCACTTGTGTTAGTGTTGAAAAACCACTTTTCGCACTTGTGTTAGTGTTGAAAAACCACTTTTCGCACTTGTGTTGGTGCAGGAAACCACTTTTGCACTTGTATTAGTGTGGAAAAAACACTTTCTGCACTTGTGTTAGTGTTGAAAAACCACTTTTTGCACATGTGTTAGTGTTGAAAAACCACTTTTCGCACTTGTGTTTGTGTTGAAAAACCACTTTTCGCACTGGTGTTGGTGCAGGAAACCACTTTTGCACTTGTATTAGTGTGGAAAAACCACTTTTCGCACTTGTGTTAGTGTTGAAAAACCACTTTTCGCACTTGTGTTGGTGCAGGAAACCACTTTTGCACTTGTATTAGTGTGGAAAAAACACTTTTCGCACTTGTGTTAGTGTTGAAAAACCACTTTTCGCACTTGTGTTAGTGTTGAAAAACCACTTTTCGCACTTGTGTTGGTGCAGGAAACCACTTTTGCACTTGTATTAGTGTGGAAAAAACACTTTTCGCACTTGTGTTAGTGTTGAAAAACCACTTTTCGGACTTGTGTTAGTGTTGAAAACCACTTTTCGCACTTCTGTTAGTGTTGAAAAACCACTTTTCGCACTTGTGTTGGTGCAGGAAACCACTTTTGCACTTGTATTAGTGTGGAAAAAACACTTTTCGCACTTGTGTTAGTGTTGAAAAACCACTTTTCGCACTTGTGTTAGTGTTGAAAAACCACTTTTCGCACTTGTGTTGGTGCAGGAAACCACTTTTGCACTTGTATTAGTGTGGAAAAAACACTTTTTGCACTTGTGTTAGTGTTGAAAAACCACTTTTCGCACTTGTGTTAGTGTTGAAAAACTACTTTTCACACTTGTGTTGGTGCAGGAAACCACTTTTGCACTTGTATTAGTGTGGAAAAACCACTTTTTGCACTTGTGTTAGTGTTGAAAACCACTTTTCGCACTTGTGTTAGTGTTGAAAAACCACAATTCGCACTTGTGTTAGTGTTGAAAAACCACTTTTCGCACTTGTGTTGGTGCAGGAAACCACTTTTGCACTTGTATTAGTGTCTAAAAAACACTTTTCGCACTTGTGTTAGTGTTGAAAAACCACTTTTCGCACTTGTGTTAGTGTTGAAAAACCACTTTTCGCACTTGTGTTTGTGCAGGAAACCACTTTTGCACTTGTATTAGTGTGGAAAAAACACTTTTTTGCACTTGTGATAGTGTTGAAAAACCACTTTTCGCACTTGTGTTAGTGTTGAAAAACCACATTTCGCACTTGTGTTAGTGTTGAAAAACCACTTTTCGCACTTGTGTTGGTGCAGGAAACCACTTTTGCACTTGTATTAGTGTGGAAAAAACACTTTTCGCACTTGTGTTAGTGTTGAAAAACCACTTTTCGCACTTGTGTTAGTGTTGAAAAACCACATTTCGCACTTGTGTTAGTGTTGAAAAACCACTTTTCGCACTTGTGTTGGTGCAGGAAACCACTTTTGCACTTGTATTAGTGTGGAAAAAACACTTTTCGCACTTGTGTTAGTGTTGAAAAACCACTTTTCGCACTTGTGTTAGTGTTGAAAAACCACTTTTCGCACTTGTGTTAGTGTTGAAAAACCACTTTTCGCACTTGTGTTGGTGCAGGAAACCACTTTTGCACTTGTATTAGTATGGAAAAAGCACTTTTCGCACTTGTGTTAGTGTTGAAAAACCACTTTTTGCACTTGTGTTAGTGTTGAAAAACCACTTTTCGCACTTTTGTTAGTGTTGAAAAACCACTTTTCGCACTTGTGTTGGTGCAGGAAACCACTTTTGCACTTGTATTAGTGTGGAAAAAAACACTTTCTGCACTTGTGTTAGTGTTGAAAAACCACTTTTTGCACATGTGTTAGTGTTGAAAAACCACTTTTCGCACTTGTGTTTGTGTTGAAAAACCACTTTTCGCACTTGTGTTGGTGCAGGAAACCACTTTTGCACTTGTATTAGTGTGGCAAAACCACTTTTCGCACTTGTGTTAGTGTTGAAAAACCACTTTTCGCACTTGTGTTGGTGCAGGAAACCACTTTTGCACTTGTATTAGTGTGGAAAAAACACTTTTCGCACTTGTGTTATTGTTGAAAAACCACTTTTCGCACTTGTGTTAGTGTTGAAAAACCACTTTTCGCACTTGTGTTGGTGCAGGAAACCACTTTTGCACTTGTATTAGTGAGGAAAAAACACTTTTCGCACTTGTGTTAGTGTTGAAAAACTACTTTTCGGACTTGCGTTAGTGTTGAAAAACCACTTTTCGCACTTCTGTTAGTGTTGAAAAACCACTTTTCGCACTTGTGTTGGTGCAGGAAACCACTTTTGCACTTGTATTAGTGTGGAAAAAACACTTTTCGCACTTGTGTTAGTGTTGAAAAACCACTTTTCGCACTTGTGTTAGTGTTGAAAAACCACTTTTCGCACTTGTGTTAGTGTTGAAAAACCACTTTTCGCACTTGTGTTAGTGTTGAAAAACCACTTTTCGCACTTGTGTTGGTGTTGAAAAACCACTTTTCGCACTTGTGTTAGTGTTGAAAAACTACTTTTCACACTTGTGTTGGTGCAGGAAACCACTTTTGCACTTGTATTAGTGTGGAAAAACCACTTTTTGCACTTGTGTTAGTGTTGAAAAACCACTTTTCGCACTTGTGTTAGTGTTGAAAAATCACAATTCGCACTTGTGTTAGTGTTGAAAAACCACTTTTCGCACTTGTGTTGGTGCAGGAAACCACTTTTGCACTTGTATTAGTGTCTAAAAAACACTTTTCGCACTTGTGTTAGTGTTGAAAAACCACTTTTCGCACTTGTGTTAGTGTTGAAAAACCACTTTTCGCACTTGTGTTTGTGCAGGAAACCACTTTTGCACTTGTATTAGTGTGGAAAAAACACTTTTTGCACTTGTGATAGTGTTGAAAAACCACTTTTCGCACTTGTGTTAGTGTTGAAAAACCACATTTCGCACTTGTGTTAGTGTTGAAAAACCACTTTTTGCACTTGTGTTGGTGCAGGAAACCACTTTTGCACTTGTATTAGTGTGGAAAAACCACTTTTCGCACTTGTGTTAGTGTTGAAAAACCACTTTTCGCACTTGTGTTGGTGCAGGAAACCACTTTTGCACTTGTATTAGTGTGGAAAAAACACTTTTCGCACTTGTGTTAGTGTTGAAAAACCACTTTTCGCACTTGTGTTAGTGTTGAAAAACCACTTTTCGCACTTGTGTTGGTGCAGGAAACCACTTTTGCACTTGTATTAGTGTGGAAAAAACACTTTTTGCACTTGTGTTAGTGTTGAAAAACCACTTTTCGCACTTGTGTTAGTGTTGAAAAACTACTTTTCACACTTGTGTTGGTGCAGGAAACCACTTTTGCACTTGTATTAGTGTGGAAAAACCACTTTTTGCACTTGTGTTAGTGTTGAAAAACCACTTTTCGCACTTGTGTTAGTGTTGAAAAACCACAATTCGCACTTGTGTTAGTGTTGAAAAACCACTTTTCGCACTTGTGTTGGTGCAGGAAACCACTTTTGCACTTGTATTAGTGTCTAAAAAACACTTTTCGCACTTGTGTTAGTGTTGAAAAACCACTTTTCGCACTTGTGTTAGTGTTGAAAAACCACTTTTCGCACTTGTGTTTGTGCAGGAAACCACTTTTGCACTTGTATTAGTGTGGAAAAAACACTTTTTTGCACTTGTGATAGTGTTGAAAAACCACTTTTCGCACTTGTGTTAGTGTTGAAAAACCACATTTCGCACTTGTGTTAGTGTTGAAAAACCACTTTTCGCACTTGTGTTGGTGCAGGAAACCACTTTTGCACTTGTATTAGTGTGGAAAAAACACTTTTCGCACTTGTGTTAGTGTTGAAAAACCACTTTTCGCACTTGTGTTAGTGTTGAAAAACCACTTTTCGCACTTGTGTTAGTGTTGAAAAACCACTTTTCGCACTTGTGTTGGTGCAGGAAACCACTTTTGCACTTGTATTAGTATGGAAAAAGCACTTTTCGCACTTGTGTTAGTGTTGAAAAACCACTTTTTGCACTTGTGTTAGTGTTGAAAAACCACTTTTCGCACTTTTGTTAGTGTTGAAAAACCACTTTTCGCACTTGTGTTGGTGCAGGAAACCACTTTTGCACTTGTATTAGTGTGGAAAAAAACACTTTCTGCACTTGTGTTAGTGTTGAAAAACCACTTTTTGCACATGTGTTAGTGTTGAAAAACCACTTTTCGCACTTGTGTTTGTGTTGAAAAACCACTTTTCGCACTTGTGTTGGTGCAGGAAACCACTTTTGCACTTGTATTAGTGTGGAAAAACCACTTTTCGCACTTGTGTTAGTGTTGAAAAACCACTTTTCGCACTTGTGTTGGTGCAGGAAACCACTTTTGCACTTGTATTAGTGTGGAAAAAACACTTTTCGCACTTGTGTTAGTGTTGAAAAACCACTTTTCGCACTTGTGTTAGTGTTGAAAAACCACTTTTCGCACTTGTGTTGGTGCAGGAAACCACTTTTGCACTTGTATTAGTGTGGAAACAACACTTTTCGCACTTGTGTTAGTGTTGAAAAACCACTTTTCGGACTTGTGTTAGTGTTGAAAAACCACTTTTCGCACTTCTGTTAGTGTTGAAAAACCACTTTTCGCAATTGTGTTAGTGTTGAAAAACCACTTTTCGCACCCGTGTTAGTGTTGAAAAACCACTTTTCGCACTTGTGTTGGTGCAGGAAACCACTTTTGCACTTGTATTAGTGTGGAAAAAACACTTTTCGCACTTGTGTTAGTGTTGAAAAACCACTTTTCGCACTTGTGTTTGTGTTGAAAAACCACTTTTCGCACTTGTGTTGGTGCAGGAAACCACTTTTGCACTTGTATTAGTGTGGAAAAAACACTTTTCGCACTTGTGTTAGTGTTGAAAAACCACTTTTCGCACTTGTGTTAGTGTTGAAAAACTACTTTTCACACTTGTGTTGGTGCAGGAAACCACTTTTGCACTTGTATTAGTGTGGAAAAACCACTTTTTGCACTTGTGTTAGTGTTGAAAAACCACTTTTCGCACTTGTGTTAGTGTTGGAAAACCACTTTTCGCACTTGTGTTAGTGTTGAAAAACCACTTTTCGCACTTGTGTTAGTGTTGAAAAACCACTTTTCGCACTTGTGTTGGTGCAGGAAACCACTTTTGCACTTGTATTAGTGTGGACAAAACACTTTTTGCACTTGTGATAGTGTTGAAAATCCACTTTTCGCACTTGTGTTAGTGTTGAAAAACCACTTTTTGCACTTGTGTTAGTGTTGAAAAACCACTTTTCACACTTGTGTTGGTGCAGGAAACCACTTTTGCACTTGTATTAGTGTGGAAAAAACACTTTTTGCACTTGTGATAGTGTTGAAAAACCACTTTTCGCACTTGTGTTAGTGTTGAAAAACCACTTTTCGCACTTGTGTTAGTGTTGAAAAACCACTTTTCGCACTTGTGTTGGTGCAGGAAACCACTTTTGCACTTGTATTAGTGTGGAAAAAACACTTTCTGCACTTGTGTTAGTGTTGAAAAACCACTTTTTGCACATGTGTTAGTGTTGAAAAACCACTTTTCGCACTTGTGTTTGTGTTGAAAAACCACTTTTCGCACTGGTGTTGGTGCAGGAAACCACTTTTGCACTTGTATTAGTGTGGAAAAACCACTTTTCGCACTTGTGTTAGTGTTGAAAAACCACTTTTCGCACTTGTGTTGGTGCAGGAAACCACTTTTGCACTTGTATTAGTGTGGAAAAAACACTTTTCGCACTTGTGTTAGTGTTGAAAAACCACTTTTCGCACTTGTGTTAGTGTTGAAAAACCACTTTTCGCACTTGTGTTGGTGCAGGAAACCACTTTTGCACTTGTATTAGTGTGGAAAAAACACTTTTCGCACTTGTGTTAGTGTTGAAAAACCACTTTTCGGACTTGTGTTAGTGTTGAAAACCACTTTTCGCACTTCTGTTAGTGTTGAAAAACCACTTTTCGCACTTGTGTTGGTGCAGGAAACCACTTTTGCACTTGTATTAGTGTGGAAAAAACACTTTTCGCACTTGTGTTAGTGTTGAAAAACCACTTTTCGCACTTGTGTTAGTGTTGAAAAACCACTTTTCGCACTTGTGTTGGTGCAGGAAACCACTTTTGCACTTGTATTAGTGTGGAAAAAACACTTTTTGCACTTGTGTTAGTGTTGAAAAACCACTTTTCGCACTTGTGTTAGTGTTGAAAAACTACTTTTCACACTTGTGTTGGTGCAGGAAACCACTTTTGCACTTGTATTAGTGTGGAAAAACCACTTTTTGCACTTGTGTTAGTGTTGAAAAACCACTTTTCGCACTTGTGTTAGTGTTGAAAAACCACAATTCGCACTTGTGTTAGTGTTGAAAAACCACTTTTCGCACTTGTGTTGGTGCAGGAAACCACTTTTGCACTTGTATTAGTGTCTAAAAAACACTTTTCGCACTTGTGTTAGTGTTGAAAAACCACTTTTCGCACTTGTGTTAGTGTTGAAAAACCACTTTTCGCACTTGTGTTGGTGCAGGAAACCACTTTTGCACTTGTATTAGTGTGGAAAAAACACTTTTCGCACTTGTGTTAGTGTTGAAAAACCACTTTTCGCACTTGTGTTAGTGTTGAAAAACTACTTTTCACACTTGTGTTGGTGCAGGAAACCACTTTTGCACTTGTATTAGTGTGGAAAAACCACTTTTTGCACTTGTGTTAGTGTTGAAAAACCACTTTTCGCACTTGTGTTAGTGTTGGAAAACCACTTTTCGCACTTGTGTTAGTGTTGAAAAACCACTTTTCGCACTTGTGTTAGTGTTGAAAAACCACTTTTCGCACTTGTGTTGGTGCAGGAAACCACTTTTGCACTTGTATTAGTGTGGACAAAACACTTTTTGCACTTGTGATAGTGTTGAAAATCCACTTTTCGCACTTGTGTTAGTGTTGAAAAACCACTTTTTGCACTTGTGTTAGTGTTGAAAAACCACTTTTCACACTTGTGTTGGTGCAGGAAACCACTTTTGCACTTGTATTAGTGTGGAAAAAACACTTTTTGCACTTGTGATAGTGTTGAAAAACCACTTTTCGCACTTGTGTTAGTGTTGAAAAACCACTTTTCGCACTTGTGTTAGTGTTGAAAAACCACTTTTCGCACTTGTGTTGGTGCAGGAAACCACTTTTGCACTTGTATTAGTGTGGAAAAAACACTTTCTGCACTTGTGTTAGTGTTGAAAAACCACTTTTTGCACATGTGTTAGTGTTGAAAAACCACTTTTCGCACTTGTGTTTGTGTTGAAAAACCACTTTTCGCACTGGTGTTGGTGCAGGAAACCACTTTTGCACTTGTATTAGTGTGGAAAAACCACTTTTCGCACTTGTGTTAGTGTTGAAAAACCACTTTTCGCACTTGTGTTGGTGCAGGAAACCACTTTTGCACTTGTATTAGTGTGGAAAAAACACTTTTCGCACTTGTGTTAGTGTTGAAAAACCACTTTTCGCACTTGTGTTAGTGTTGAAAAACCACTTTTCGCACTTGTGTTGGTGCAGGAAACCACTTTTGCACTTGTATTAGTGTGGAAAAAACACTTTTCGCACTTGTGTTAGTGTTGAAAAACCACTTTTCGGACTTGTGTTAGTGTTGAAAACCACTTTTCGCACTTCTGTTAGTGTTGAAAAACCACTTTTCGCACTTGTGTTGGTGCAGGAAACCACTTTTGCACTTGTATTAGTGTGGAAAAAACACTTTTCGCACTTGTGTTAGTGTTGAAAAACCACTTTTCGCACTTGTGTTAGTGTTGAAAAACCACTTTTCGCACTTGTGTTGGTGCAGGAAACCACTTTTGCACTTGTATTAGTGTGGAAAAAACACTTTTTGCACTTGTGTTAGTGTTGAAAAACCACTTTTCGCACTTGTGTTAGTGTTGAAAAACTACTTTTCACACTTGTGTTGGTGCAGGAAACCACTTTTGCACTTGTATTAGTGTGGAAAAACCACTTTTTGCACTTGTGTTAGTGTTGAAAAACCACTTTTCGCACTTGTGTTAGTGTTGAAAAACCACAATTCGCACTTGTGTTAGTGTTGAAAAACCACTTTTCGCACTTGTGTTGGTGCAGGAAACCACTTTTGCACTTGTATTAGTGTCTAAAAAACACTTTTCGCACTTGTGTTAGTGTTGAAAAACCACTTTTCGCACTTGTGTTAGTGTTGAAAAACCACTTTTCGCACTTGTGTTTGTGCAGGAAACCACTTTTGCACTTGTATTAGTGTGGAAAAAACACTTTTTTGCACTTGTGATAGTGTTGAAAAACCACTTTTCGCACTTGTGTTAGTGTTGAAAAACCACATTTCGCACTTGTGTTAGTGTTGAAAAACCACTTTTCGCACTTGTGTTGGTGCAGGAAACCACTTTTGCACTTGTATTAGTGTGGAAAAAACACTTTTCGCACTTGTGTTAGTGTTGAAAAACCACTTTTCGCACTTGTGTTAGTGTTGAAAAACCACATTTCGCACTTGTGTTAGTGTTGAAAAACCACTTTTCGCACTTGTGTTGGTGCAGGAAACCACTTTTGCACTTGTATTAGTGTGGAAAAAACACTTTTCGCACTTGTGTTAGTGTTGAAAAACCACTTTTCGCACTTGTGTTAGTGTTGAAAAACCACTTTTCGCACTTGTGTTAGTGTTGAAAAACCACTTTTCGCACTTGTGTTGGTGCAGGAAACCACTTTTGCACTTGTATTAGTATGGAAAAAGCACTTTTCGCACTTGTGTTAGTGTTGAAAAACCACTTTTTGCACTTGTGTTAGTGTTGAAAAACCACTTTTCGCACTTTTGTTAGTGTTGAAAAACCACTTTTCGCACTTGTGTTGGTGCAGGAAACCACTTTTGCACTTGTATTAGTGTGGAAAAAAACACTTTCTGCACTTGTGTTAGTGTTGAAAAACCACTTTTTGCACATGTGTTAGTGTTGAAAAACCACTTTTCGCACTTGTGTTTGTGTTGAAAAACCACTTTTCGCACTTGTGTTGGTGCAGGAAACCACTTTTGCACTTGTATTAGTGTGGCAAAACCACTTTTCGCACTTGTGTTAGTGTTGAAAAACCACTTTTCGCACTTGTGTTGGTGCAGGAAACCACTTTTGCACTTGTATTAGTGTGGAAAAAACACTTTTCGCACTTGTGTTATTGTTGAAAAACCACTTTTCGCACTTGTGTTAGTGTTGAAAAACCACTTTTCGCACTTGTGTTGGTGCAGGAAACCACTTTTGCACTTGTATTAGTGAGGAAAAAACACTTTTCGCACTTGTGTTAGTGTTGAAAAACTACTTTTCGGACTTGCGTTAGTGTTGAAAAACCACTTTTCGCACTTCTGTTAGTGTTGAAAAACCACTTTTCGCACTTGTGTTGGTGCAGGAAACCACTTTTGCACTTGTATTAGTGTGGAAAAAACACTTTTCGCACTTGTGTTAGTGTTGAAAAACCACTTTTCGCACTTGTGTTAGTGTTGAAAAACCACTTTTCGCACTTGTGTTAGTGTTGAAAAACCACTTTTCGCACTTGTGTTGGTGTTGAAAAACCACTTTTCGCACTTGTGTTGGTGTTGAAAAACCACTTTTCGCACTTGTGTTAGTGTTGAAAAACTACTTTTCACACTTGTGTTGGTGCAGGAAACCACTTTTGCACTTGTATTAGTGTGGAAAAACCACTTTTTGCACTTGTATTAGTGTCTAAAAAACACTTTTCGCACTTGTGTTAGTGTTGAAAAACCACTTTTCGCACTTGTGTTAGTGTTGAAAAACCACTTTTCGCACTTGTGTTTGTGCAGGAAACCACTTTTGCACTTGTATTAGTGTGGAAAAAACACTTTTTGCACTTGTGATAGTGTTGAAAAACCACTTTTCGCACTTGTGTTAGTGTTGAAAAACCACATTTCGCACTTGTGTTAGTGTTGAAAAACCACTTTTCACACTTGTGTTGGTGCAGGAAACCACTTTTGCACTTGTATTAGTGTGGAAAAACCACTTTTCGCACTTGTGTTAGTGTTGAAAAACCACTTTTCGCACTTGTGTTGGTGCAGGAAACCACTTTTGCACTTGTATTAGTGTGGAAAAAACACTTTTCGCACTTGTGTTAGTGTTGAAAAACCACTTTTCGCACTTGTGTTAGTGTTGAAAAACCACTTTTCGCACTTGTGTTGGTGCAGGAAACCACTTTTGCACTTGTATTAGTGTGGAAAAAACACTTTTCGCACTTGTGTTAGTGTTGAAAAACCACTTTTCGGACTTGTGTTAGTGTTGAAAACCACTTTTCGCACTTCTGTTAGTGTTGAAAAACCACTTTTCGCACTTGTGTTGGTGCAGGAAACCACTTTTGCACTTGTATTAGTGTGGAAAAAACACTTTTCGCACTTGTGTTAGTGTTGAAAAACCACTTTTCGCACTTGTGTTAGTGTTGAAAAATCACTTTTCGCACTTGTGTTGGTGCAGGAAACCACTTTTGCACTTGTATTAGTGTGGAAAAAACACTTTTTGCACTTGTGTTAGTGTTGAAAAACCACTTTTCGCACTTGTGTTAGTGTTGAAAAACTACTTTTCACACTTGTGTTGGTGCAGGAAACCACTTTTGCACTTGTATTAGTGTGGAAAAACCACTTTTTGCACTTGTGTTAGTGTTGAAAAACCACTTTTCGCACTTGTGTTAGTGTTGAAAAACCACAATTCGCACTTGTGTTAGTGTTGAAAAACCACTTTTCGCACTTGTGTTGGTGCAGGAAACCACTTTTGCACTTGTATTAGTGTCTAAAAAACACTTTTCGCACTTGTGTTAGTGTTGAAAAACCACTTTTCGCACTTGCGTTAGTGTTGAAAAACCACTTTTCGCACTTGTGTTTGTGCAGGAAACCACTTTTGCACTTGTATTAGTGTGGAAAAAACACTTTCTGCACTTGTGTTAGTGTTGAAAAACCACTTTTTGCACATGTGTTAGTGTTGAAAAACCACTTTTCGCACTTGTGTTTGTGTTGAAAAACCACTTTTCGCACTTGTGTTGGTGCAGGAAACCACTTTTGCACTTGTATTAGTGTGGAAAAACCACTTTTCGCACTTGTGTTAGTGTTGAAAAACCACTTTTCGCACTTGTGTTGGTGCAGGAAACCACTTTTGCACTTGTATTAGTGTGGAAAAAACACTTTTCGCACTTGTGTTAGTGTTGAAAAACCACTTTTCGCACTTGTGTTAGTGTTGAAAAACCACTTTTCGCACTTGTGTTGGTGCAGGAAACCACTTTTGCACTTGTATTAGTGAGGAAAAAACACTTTTCGCACTTGTGTTAGTGTTGAAAAACCACTTTTCGGACTTGTGTTAGTGTTGAAAAACCACTTTTCGCACTTCTGTTAGTGTTGAAAAACCACTTTTCGCACTTGTGTTGGTGCAGGAAACCACTTTTGCACTTGTATTAGTGTGGAAAAACCACTTTTTGCACTTGTGTTAGTGTTGAAAAACCACTTTTCGCACTTGTGTTAGTGTTGGAAAACCACTTTTCGCACTTGTGTTAGTGTTGAAAAACCACTTTTCGCACTTGTGTTAGTGTTGAAAAACCACTTTTCGCACTTGTGTTGGTGCAGGAAACCACTTTTGCACTTGTATTAGTGTGGACAAAACACTTTTTGCACTTGTGATAGTGTTGAAAATCCACTTTCCGCACTTGTGTTAGTGTTGAAAAACCACTTTTTGCACTTGTGTTAGTGTTGAAAAACCACTTTTCACACTTGTGTTGGTGCAGGAAACCACTTTTGCACTTGTATTAGTGTGGAAAAAACACTTTTTGCACTTGTGATAGTGTTGAAAAACCACTTTTCGCACTTGTGTTAGTGTTGAAAAACCACTTTTCGCACTTGTGTTAGTGTTGAAAAACCACTTTTCGCACTTGTGTTGGTGCAGGAAACCACTTTTGCACTTGTATTAGTGTGGAAAAAACACTTTCTGCACTTGTGTTAGTGTTGAAAAACCACTTTTTGCACATGTGTTAGTGTTGAAAAACCACTTTTCGCACTTGTGTTTGTGTTGAAAAACCACTTTTCGCACTGGTGTTGGTGCAGGAAACCACTTTTGCACTTGTATTAGTGTGGAAAAACCACTTTTCGCACTTGTGTTAGTGTTGAAAAACCACTTTTCGCACTTGTGTTGGTGCAGGAAACCACTTTTGCACTTGTATTAGTGTGGAAAAAACACTTTTCGCACTTGTGTTAGTGTTGAAAAACCACTTTTCGCACTTGTGTTAGTGTTGAAAAACCACTTTTCGCACTTGTGTTGGTGCAGGAAACCACTTTTGCACTTGTATTAGTGTGGAAAAAACACTTTTCGCACTTGTGTTAGTGTTGAAAAACCACTTTTCGGACTTGTGTTAGTGTTGAAAACCACTTTTCGCACTTCTGTTAGTGTTGAAAAACCACTTTTCGCACTTGTGTTGGTGCAGGAAACCACTTTTGCACTTGTATTAGTGTGGAAAAAACACTTTTCGCACTTGTGTTAGTGTTGAAAAACCACTTTTCGCACTTGTGTTAGTGTTGAAAAACCACTTTTCGCACTTGTGTTGGTGCAGGAAACCACTTTTGCACTTGTATTAGTGTGGAAAAAACACTTTTTGCACTTGTGTTAGTGTTGAAAAACCACTTTTCGCACTTGTGTTAGTGTTGAAAAACTACTTTTCACACTTGTGTTGGTGCAGGAAACCACTTTTGCACTTGTATTAGTGTGGAAAAACCACTTTTTGCACTTGTGTTAGTGTTGAAAAACCACTTTTCGCACTTGTGTTAGTGTTGAAAAACCACAATTCGCACTTGTGTTAGTGTTGAAAAACCACTTTTCGCACTTGTGTTGGTGCAGGAAACCACTTTTGCACTTGTATTAGTGTCTAAAAAACACTTTTCGCACTTGTGTTAGTGTTGAAAAACCACTTTTCGCACTTGTGTTAGTGTTGAAAAACCACTTTTCGCACTTGTGTTTGTGCAGGAAACCACTTTTGCACTTGTATTAGTGTGGAAAAAACACTTTTTTGCACTTGTGATAGTGTTGAAAAACCACTTTTCGCACTTGTGTTAGTGTTGAAAAACCACATTTCGCACTTGTGTTAGTGTTGAAAAACCACTTTTCGCACTTGTGTTGGTGCAGGAAACCACTTTTGCACTTGTATTAGTGTGGAAAAAACACTTTTCGCACTTGTGTTAGTGTTGAAAAACCACTTTTCGCACTTGTGTTAGTGTTGAAAAACCACTTTTCGCACTTGTGTTAGTGTTGAAAAACCACTTTTCGCACTTGTGTTGGTGCAGGAAACCACTTTTGCACTTGTATTAGTATGGAAAAAGCACTTTTCGCACTTGTGTTAGTGTTGAAAAACCACTTTTTGCACTTGTGTTAGTGTTGAAAAACCACTTTTCGCACTTTTGTTAGTGTTGAAAAACCACTTTTCGCACTTGTGTTGGTGCAGGAAACCACTTTTGCACTTGTATTAGTGTGGAAAAAAACACTTTCTGCACTTGTGTTAGTGTTGAAAAACCACTTTTTGCACATGTGTTAGTGTTGAAAAACCACTTTTCGCACTTGTGTTTGTGTTGAAAAACCACTTTTCGCACTTGTGTTGGTGCAGGAAACCACTTTTGCACTTGTATTAGTGTGGCAAAACCACTTTTCGCACTTGTGTTAGTGTTGAAAAACCACTTTTCGCACTTGTGTTGGTGCAGGAAACCACTTTTGCACTTGTATTAGTGTGGAAAAAACACTTTTCGCACTTGTGTTATTGTTGAAAAACCACTTTTCGCACTTGTGTTAGTGTTGAAAAACCACTTTTCGCACTTGTGTTGGTGCAGGAAACCACTTTTGCACTTGTATTAGTGAGGAAAAAACACTTTTCGCACTTGTGTTAGTGTTGAAAAACTACTTTTCGGACTTGCGTTAGTGTTGAAAAACCACTTTTCGCACTTCTGTTAGTGTTGAAAAACCACTTTTCGCACTTGTGTTGGTGCAGGAAACCACTTTTGCACTTGTATTAGTGTGGAAAAAACACTTTTCGCACTTGTGTTAGTGTTGAAAAACCACTTTTCGCACTTGTGTTAGTGTTGAAAAACCACTTTTCGCACTTGTGTTAGTGTTGAAAAACCACTTTTCGCACTTGTGTTAGTGTTGAAAAACCACTTTTCGCACTTGTGTTGGTGTTGAAAAACCACTTTTCGCACTTGTGTTAGTGTTGAAAAACTACTTTTCACACTTGTGTTGGTGCAGGAAACCACTTTTGCACTTGTATTAGTGTGGAAAAACCACTTTTTGCACTTGTGTTAGTGTTGAAAAACCACTTTTCGCACTTGTGTTAGTGTTGAAAAATCACAATTCGCACTTGTGTTAGTGTTGAAAAACCACTTTTCGCACTTGTGTTGGTGCAGGAAACCACTTTTGCACTTGTATTAGTGTCTAAAAAACACTTTTCGCACTTGTGTTAGTGTTGAAAAACCACTTTTCGCACTTGTGTTAGTGTTGAAAAACCACTTTTCGCACTTGTGTTTGTGCAGGAAACCACTTTTGCACTTGTATTAGTGTGGAAAAAACACTTTTTGCACTTGTGATAGTGTTGAAAAACCACTTTTCGCACTTGTGTTAGTGTTGAAAAACCACATTTCGCACTTGTGTTAGTGTTGAAAAACCACTTTTCGCACTTGTGTTGGTGCAGGAAACCACTTTTGCACTTGTATTAGTGTGGAAAAACCACTTTTCGCACTTGTGTTAGTGTTGAAAAACCACTTTTCGCACTTGTGTTGGTGCAGGAAACCACTTTTGCACTTGTATTAGTGTGGAAAAAACACTTTTCGCACTTGTGTTAGTGTTGAAAAACCACTTTTCGCACTTGTGTTAGTGTTGAAAAACCACTTTTCGCACTTGTGTTGGTGCAGGAAACCACTTTTGCACTTGTATTAGTGTGGAAAAAACACTTTTCGCACTTGTGTTAGTGTTGAAAAACCACTTTTCGGACTTGTGTTAGTGTTGAAAACCACTTTTCGCACTTCTGTTAGTGTTGAAAAACCACTTTTCGCACTTGTGTTGGTGCAGGAAACCACTTTTGCACTTGTATTAGTGTGGAAAAAACACTTTTCGCACTTGTGTTAGTGTTGAAAAACCACTTTTCGCACTTGTGTTAGTGTTGAAAAACCACTTTTCGCACTTGTGTTGGTGCAGGAAACCACTTTTGCACTTGTATTAGTGTGGAAAAAACACTTTTTGCACTTGTGTTAGTGTTGAAAAACCACTTTTCGCACTTGTGTTAGTGTTGAAAAACTACTTTTCACACTTGTGTTGGTGCAGGAAACCACTTTTGCACTTGTATTAGTGTGGAAAAACCACTTTTTGCACTTGTGTTAGTGTTGAAAAACCACTTTTCGCACTTGTGTTAGTGTTGAAAAACCACAATTCGCACTTGTGTTAGTGTTGAAAAACCACTTTTCGCACTTGTGTTGGTGCAGGAAACCACTTTTGCACTTGTATTAGTGTCTAAAAAACACTTTTCGCACTTGTGTTAGTGTTGAAAAACCACTTTTCGCACTTGCGTTAGTGTTGAAAAACCACTTTTCGCACTTGTGTTTGTGCAGGAAACCACTTTTGCACTTGTATTAGTGTGGAAAAAACACTTTCTGCACTTGTGTTAGTGTTGAAAAACCACTTTTTGCACATGTGTTAGTGTTGAAAAACCACTTTTCGCACTTGTGTTTGTGTTGAAAAACCACTTTTCGCACTTGTGTTGGTGCAGGAAACCACTTTTGCACTTGTATTAGTGTGGAAAAACCACTTTTCGCACTTGTGTTAGTGTTGAAAAACCACTTTTCGCACTTGTGTTGGTGCAGGAAACCACTTTTGCACTTGTATTAGTGTGGAAAAAACACTTTTCGCACTTGTGTTAGTGTTGAAAAACCACTTTTCGCACTTGTGTTAGTGTTGAAAAACCACTTTTCGCACTTGTGTTGGTGCAGGAAACCACTTTTGCACTTGTATTAGTGAGGAAAAAACACTTTTCGCACTTGTGTTAGTGTTGAAAAACCACTTTTCGGACTTGTGTTAGTGTTGAAAAACCACTTTTCGCACTTCTGTTAGTGTTGAAAAACCACTTTTCGCACTTGTGTTGGTGCAGGAAACCACTTTTGCACTTGTATTAGTGTGGAAAAAACACTTTTCACACTTGTGTTAGTGTTGAAAAACCACTTTTCGCACTTGTGTTAGTGTTGAAAAACCACTTTTCGCACTTGTGTTGGTGCAGGAAACCACTTTTGCACTTGTATTAGTGTGGAAAAAACACTTTTCGCACTTGTGTTAGTGTTGAAAAACCACTTTTCGCACTTGTGTTAGTGTTGAAAAACTACTTTTCACACTTGTGTTGGTGCAGGAAACCACTTTTGCACTTGTATTAGTGTGGAAAAACCACTTTTTGCACTTGTGTTAGTGTTGAAAAACCACTTTTTGCACTTGTGTTAGTGTTGAAAAACCACAATTCGCACTTGTGTTAGTGTTGAAAAACCACTTTTCGCACTTGTGTTGGTGCAGGAAACCACTTTTGCACTTGTATTAGTGTCTAAAAAACACTTTTCGCACTTGTGTTAGTGTTGAAAATCCACTTTTCGCACTTGTGTTAGTGTTGAAAAACCACTTTTCGCACTTGTGTTTGTGCAGGAAACCACTTTTGCACTTGTATTAGTGTGGAAAAAACACTTTTTGCACTTGTGATAGTGTTGAAAAACCACTTTTCGCACTTGTGTTAGTGTTGAAAAACCACATTTCGCACTTGTGTTAGTGTTGAAAAACCACTTTTCGCACTTGTGTTGGTGCAGGAAACCACTTTTGCACTTGTATTAGTGTGGAAAAAACACTTTTCGCACTTGTGTTAGTGTTGAAAAACCACTTTTCGCACTTGTGTTAGTGTTGAAAAACCACTTTTCGCACTTGTGTTAGTGTTGAAAAACCACTTTTCGCACTTGTGTTGGTGCAGGAAACCACTTTTGCACTTGTATTAGTATGGAAAAAACACTTTTCGCACTTGTGTTAGTGTTGAAAAACCACTTTTTGCACTTGTGTTAGTGTTGAAAAACCACTTTTCGCACTTGTGTTAGTGTTGAAAAACCACTTTTCGCACTTGTGTTGGTGCAGGAAACCACTTTTGCACTTGTATTATTGTGGAAAAAACACTTTTCGCACTTGTGTTAGTGTTGAAAAATCACTTTTTGCACTTGTGTTAGTGTTGAAAAACCACTTTTTGCACTTGTGTTAGTGTTGAAAAACCACTTTTCGCACTTGTGTTGGTGCAGGAAACCACTTTTGCACTTGTATTAGTATGGAAAAAACACTTTTCGCACTTGTGTTAGTGTTGAAAACCACTTTTCGCACTTCTGTTAGTGTTGAAAAACCACTTTTCGCACTTGTGTTGGTGCAGGAAACCACTTTTGCACTTGTATTAGTGTGGAAAAAACACTTTTCGCACTTGTGTTAGTGTTGAAAAACCACTTTTCGCACTTGTGTTAGTGTTGAAAAACCACTTTTCGCACTTGTGTTGGTGCAGGAAACCACTTTTGCACTTGTATTAGTGTGGAAAAAACACTTTTTGCACTTGTGTTAGTGTTGAAAAACCACTTTTCGCACTTGTGTTAGTGTTGAAAAACTACTTTTCACACTTGTGTTGGTGCAGGAAACCACTTTTGCACTTGTATTAGTGTGGAAAAACCACTTTTTGCACTTGTGTTAGTGTTGAAAAACCACTTTTCGCACTTGTGTTAGTGTTGAAAAACCACAATTCGCACTTGTGTTAGTGTTGAAAAACCACTTTTCGCACTTGTGTTGGTGCAGGAAACCACTTTTGCACTTGTATTAGTGTCTAAAAAACACTTTTCGCACTTGTGTTAGTGTTGAAAAACCACTTTTCGCACTTGTGTTAGTGTTGAAAAACCACTTTTCGCACTTGTGTTTGTGCAGGAAACCACTTTTGCACTTGTATTAGTGTGGAAAAAACACTTTTTTGCACTTGTGATAGTGTTGAAAAACCACTTTTCGCACTTGTGTTAGTGTTGAAAAACCACATTTCGCACTTGTGTTAGTGTTGAAAAACCACTTTTCGCACTTGTGTTGGTGCAGGAAACCACTTTTGCACTTGTATTAGTGTGGAAAAAACACTTTTCGCACTTGTGTTAGTGTTGAAAAACCACTTTTCGCACTTGTGTTAGTGTTGAAAAACCACATTTCGCACTTGTGTTAGTGTTGAAAAACCACTTTTCGCACTTGTGTTGGTGCAGGAAACCACTTTTGCACTTGTATTAGTGTGGAAAAAACACTTTTCGCACTTGTGTTAGTGTTGAAAAACCACTTTTCGCACTTGTGTTAGTGTTGAAAAACCACTTTTCGCACTTGTGTTAGTGTTGAAAAACCACTTTTCGCACTTGTGTTGGTGCAGGAAACCACTTTTGCACTTGTATTAGTATGGAAAAAGCACTTTTCGCACTTGTGTTAGTGTTGAAAAACCACTTTTTGCACTTGTGTTAGTGTTGAAAAACCACTTTTCGCACTTTTGTTAGTGTTGAAAAACCACTTTTCGCACTTGTGTTGGTGCAGGAAACCACTTTTGCACTTGTATTAGTGTGGAAAAAAACACTTTCTGCACTTGTGTTAGTGTTGAAAAACCACTTTTTGCACATGTGTTAGTGTTGAAAAACCACTTTTCGCACTTGTGTTTGTGTTGAAAAACCACTTTTCGCACTTGTGTTGGTGCAGGAAACCACTTTTGCACTTGTATTAGTGTGGCAAAACCACTTTTCGCACTTGTGTTAGTGTTGAAAAACCACTTTTCGCACTTGTGTTGGTGCAGGAAACCACTTTTGCACTTGTATTAGTGTGGAAAAAACACTTTTCGCACTTGTGTTATTGTTGAAAAACCACTTTTCGCACTTGTGTTAGTGTTGAAAAACCACTTTTCGCACTTGTGTTGGTGCAGGAAACCACTTTTGCACTTGTATTAGTGAGGAAAAAACACTTTTCGCACTTGTGTTAGTGTTGAAAAACTACTTTTCGGACTTGCGTTAGTGTTGAAAAACCACTTTTCGCACTTCTGTTAGTGTTGAAAAACCACTTTTCGCACTTGTGTTGGTGCAGGAAACCACTTTTGCACTTGTATTAGTGTGGAAAAAACACTTTTCGCACTTGTGTTAGTGTTGAAAAACCACTTTTCGCACTTGTGTTAGTGTTGAAAAACCACTTTTCGCACTTGTGTTAGTGTTGAAAAACCACTTTTCGCACTTGTGTTAGTGTTGAAAAACCACTTTTCGCACTTGTGTTGGTGTTGAAAAACCACTTTTCGCACTTGTGTTAGTGTTGAAAAACTACTTTTCACACTTGTGTTGGTGCAGGAAACCACTTTTGCACTTGTATTAGTGTGGAAAAACCACTTTTTGCACTTGTGTTAGTGTTGAAAAACCACTTTTCGCACTTGTGTTAGTGTTGAAAAATCACAATTCGCACTTGTGTTAGTGTTGAAAAACCACTTTTCGCACTTGTGTTGGTGCAGGAAACCACTTTTGCACTTGTATTAGTGTCTAAAAAACACTTTTCGCACTTGTGTTAGTGTTGAAAAACCACTTTTCGCACTTGTGTTAGTGTTGAAAAACCACTTTTCGCACTTGTGTTTGTGCAGGAAACCACTTTTGCACTTGTATTAGTGTGGAAAAAACACTTTTTGCACTTGTGATAGTGTTGAAAAACCACTTTTCGCACTTGTGTTAGTGTTGAAAAACCACATTTCGCACTTGTGTTAGTGTTGAAAAACCACTTTTCACACTTGTGTTGGTGCAGGAAACCACTTTTGCACTTGTATTAGTGTGGAAAAACCACTTTTCGCACTTGTGTTAGTGTTGAAAAACCACTTTTCGCACTTGTGTTGGTGCAGGAAACCACTTTTGCACTTGTATTAGTGTGGAAAAAACACTTTTCGCACTTGTGTTAGTGTTGAAAAACCACTTTTCGCACTTGTGTTAGTGTTGAAAAACCACTTTTCGCACTTGTGTTGGTGCAGGAAACCACTTTTGCACTTGTATTAGTGTGGAAAAAACACTTTTCGCACTTGTGTTAGTGTTGAAAAACCACTTTTCGGACTTGTGTTAGTGTTGAAAACCACTTTTCGCACTTCTGTTAGTGTTGAAAAACCACTTTTCGCACTTGTGTTGGTGCAGGAAACCACTTTTGCACTTGTATTAGTGTGGAAAAAACACTTTTCGCACTTGTGTTAGTGTTGAAAAACCACTTTTCGCACTTGTGTTAGTGTTGAAAAACCACTTTTCGCACTTGTGTTGGTGCAGGAAACCACTTTTGCACTTGTATTAGTGTGGAAAAAACACTTTTTGCACTTGTGTTAGTGTTGAAAAACCACTTTTCGCACTTGTGTTAGTGTTGAAAAACTACTTTTCACACTTGTGTTGGTGCAGGAAACCACTTTTGCACTTGTATTAGTGTGGAAAAACCACTTTTTGCACTTGTGTTAGTGTTGAAAAACCACTTTTCGCACTTGTGTTAGTGTTGAAAAACCACAATTTGCACTTGTGTTAGTGTTGAAAAACCACTTTTCGCACTTGTGTTGGTGCAGGAAACCACTTTTGCACTTGTATTAGTGTCTAAAAAACACTTTTCGCACTTGTGTTAGTGTTGAAAAACCACTTTTCGCACTTGCGTTAGTGTTGAAAAACCACTTTTCGCACTTGTGTTTGTGCAGGAAACCACTTTTGCACTTGTATTAGTGTGGAAAAAACACTTTCTGCACTTGTGTTAGTGTTGAAAAACCACTTTTTGCACATGTGTTAGTGTTGAAAAACCACTTTTCGCACTTGTGTTTGTGTTGAAAAACCACTTTTCGCACTTGTGTTGGTGCAGGAAACCACTTTTGCACTTGTATTAGTGTGGAAAAACCACTTTTCGCACTTGTGTTAGTGTTGAAAAACCACTTTTCGCACTTGTGTTGGTGCAGGAAACCACTTTTGCACTTGTATTAGTGTGGAAAAAACACTTTTCGCACTTGTGTTAGTGTTGAAAAACCACTTTTCGCACTTGTGTTAGTGTTGAAAAACCACTTTTCGCACTTGTGTTGGTGCAGGAAACCACTTTTGCACTTGTATTAGTGAGGAAAAAACACTTTTCGCACTTGTGTTAGTGTTGAAAAACCACTTTTCGGACTTGTGTTAGTGTTGAAAAACCACTTTTCGCACTTCTGTTAGTGTTGAAAAACCACTTTTCGCACTTGTGTTGGTGCAGGAAACCACTTTTGCACTTGTATTAGTGTGGAAAAACCACTTTTTGCACTTGTGTTAGTGTTGAAAAACCACTTTTCGCACTTGTGTTAGTGTTGGAAAACCACTTTTCGCACTTGTGTTAGTGTTGAAAAACCACTTTTCGCACTTGTGTTAGTGTTGAAAAACCACTTTTCGCACTTGTGTTGGTGCAGGAAACCACTTTTGCACTTGTATTAGTGTGGACAAAACACTTTTTGCACTTGTGATAGTGTTGAAAATCCACTTTCCGCACTTGTGTTAGTGTTGAAAAACCACTTTTTGCACTTGTGTTAGTGTTGAAAAACCACTTTTCACACTTGTGTTGGTGCAGGAAACCACTTTTGCACTTGTATTAGTGTGGAAAAAACACTTTTTGCACTTGTGATAGTGTTGAAAAACCACTTTTCGCACTTGTGTTAGTGTTGAAAAACCACTTTTCGCACTTGTGTTAGTGTTGAAAAACCACTTTTCGCACTTGTGTTGGTGCAGGAAACCACTTTTGCACTTGTATTAGTGTGGAAAAAACACTTTCTGCACTTGTGTTAGTGTTGAAAAACCACTTTTTGCACATGTGTTAGTGTTGAAAAACCACTTTTCGCACTTGTGTTTGTGTTGAAAAACCACTTTTCGCACTGGTGTTGGTGCAGGAAACCACTTTTGCACTTGTATTAGTGTGGAAAAACCACTTTTCGCACTTGTGTTAGTGTTGAAAAACCACTTTTCGCACTTGTGTTGGTGCAGGAAACCACTTTTGCACTTGTATTAGTGTGGAAAAAACACTTTTCGCACTTGTGTTAGTGTTGAAAAACCACTTTTCGCACTTGTGTTAGTGTTGAAAAACCACTTTTCGCACTTGTGTTGGTGCAGGAAACCACTTTTGCACTTGTATTAGTGTGGAAAAAACACTTTTCGCACTTGTGTTAGTGTTGAAAAACCACTTTTCGGACTTGTGTTAGTGTTGAAAACCACTTTTCGCACTTCTGTTAGTGTTGAAAAACCACTTTTCGCACTTGTGTTGGTGCAGGAAACCACTTTTGCACTTGTATTAGTGTGGAAAAAACACTTTTCGCACTTGTGTTAGTGTTGAAAAACCACTTTTCGCACTTGTGTTAGTGTTGAAAAACCACTTTTCGCACTTGTGTTGGTGCAGGAAACCACTTTTGCACTTGTATTAGTGTGGAAAAAACACTTTTTGCACTTGTGTTAGTGTTGAAAAACCACTTTTCGCACTTGTGTTAGTGTTGAAAAACTACTTTTCACACTTGTGTTGGTGCAGGAAACCACTTTTGCACTTGTATTAGTGTGGAAAAACCACTTTTTGCACTTGTGTTAGTGTTGAAAAACCACTTTTCGCACTTGTGTTAGTGTTGAAAAACCACAATTCGCACTTGTGTTAGTGTTGAAAAACCACTTTTCGCACTTGTGTTGGTGCAGGAAACCACTTTTGCACTTGTATTAGTGTCTAAAAAACACTTTTCGCACTTGTGTTAGTGTTGAAAAACCACTTTTCGCACTTGTGTTAGTGTTGAAAAACCACTTTTCGCACTTGTGTTTGTGCAGGAAACCACTTTTGCACTTGTATTAGTGTGGAAAAAACACTTTTTTGCACTTGTGATAGTGTTGAAAAACCACTTTTCGCACTTGTGTTAGTGTTGAAAAACCACATTTCGCACTTGTGTTAGTGTTGAAAAACCACTTTTCGCACTTGTGTTGGTGCAGGAAACCACTTTTGCACTTGTATTAGTGTGGAAAAAACACTTTTCGCACTTGTGTTAGTGTTGAAAAACCACTTTTCGCACTTGTGTTAGTGTTGAAAAACCACTTTTCGCACTTGTGTTAGTGTTGAAAAACCACTTTTCGCACTTGTGTTGGTGCAGGAAACCACTTTTGCACTTGTATTAGTATGGAAAAAGCACTTTTCGCACTTGTGTTAGTGTTGAAAAACCACTTTTTGCACTTGTGTTAGTGTTGAAAAACCACTTTTCGCACTTTTGTTAGTGTTGAAAAACCACTTTTCGCACTTGTGTTGGTGCAGGAAACCACTTTTGCACTTGTATTAGTGTGGAAAAAAACACTTTCTGCACTTGTGTTAGTGTTGAAAAACCACTTTTTGCACATGTGTTAGTGTTGAAAAACCACTTTTCGCACTTGTGTTTGTGTTGAAAAACCACTTTTCGCACTTGTGTTGGTGCAGGAAACCACTTTTGCACTTGTATTAGTGTGGCAAAACCACTTTTCGCACTTGTGTTAGTGTTGAAAAACCACTTTTCGCACTTGTGTTGGTGCAGGAAACCACTTTTGCACTTGTATTAGTGTGGAAAAAACACTTTTCGCACTTGTGTTATTGTTGAAAAACCACTTTTCGCACTTGTGTTAGTGTTGAAAAACCACTTTTCGCACTTGTGTTGGTGCAGGAAACCACTTTTGCACTTGTATTAGTGAGGAAAAAACACTTTTCGCACTTGTGTTAGTGTTGAAAAACTACTTTTCGGACTTGCGTTAGTGTTGAAAAACCACTTTTCGCACTTCTGTTAGTGTTGAAAAACCACTTTTCGCACTTGTGTTGGTGCAGGAAACCACTTTTGCACTTGTATTAGTGTGGAAAAAACACTTTTCGCACTTGTGTTAGTGTTGAAAAACCACTTTTCGCACTTGTGTTAGTGTTGAAAAACCACTTTTCGCACTTGTGTTAGTGTTGAAAAACCACTTTTCGCACTTGTGTTAGTGTTGAAAAACCACTTTTCGCACTTGTGTTGGTGTTGAAAAACCACTTTTCGCACTTGTGTTAGTGTTGAAAAACTACTTTTCACACTTGTGTTGGTGCAGGAAACCACTTTTGCACTTGTATTAGTGTGGAAAAACCACTTTTTGCACTTGTGTTAGTGTTGAAAAACCACTTTTCGCACTTGTGTTAGTGTTGAAAAATCACAATTCGCACTTGTGTTAGTGTTGAAAAACCACTTTTCGCACTTGTGTTGGTGCAGGAAACCACTTTTGCACTTGTATTAGTGTCTAAAAAACACTTTTCGCACTTGTGTTAGTGTTGAAAAACCACTTTTCGCACTTGTGTTAGTGTTGAAAAACCACTTTTCGCACTTGTGTTTGTGCAGGAAACCACTTTTGCACTTGTATTAGTGTGGAAAAAACACTTTTTGCACTTGTGATAGTGTTGAAAAACCACTTTTCGCACTTGTGTTAGTGTTGAAAAACCACATTTCGCACTTGTGTTAGTGTTGAAAAACCACTTTTCGCACTTGTGTTGGTGCAGGAAACCACTTTTGCACTTGTATTAGTGTGGAAAAACCACTTTTCGCACTTGTGTTAGTGTTGAAAAACCACTTTTCGCACTTGTGTTGGTGCAGGAAACCACTTTTGCACTTGTATTAGTGTGGAAAAAACACTTTTCGCACTTGTGTTAGTGTTGAAAAACCACTTTTCGCACTTGTGTTAGTGTTGAAAAACCACTTTTCGCACTTGTGTTGGTGCAGGAAACCACTTTTGCACTTGTATTAGTGTGGAAAAAACACTTTTCGCACTTGTGTTAGTGTTGAAAAACCACTTTTCGGACTTGTGTTAGTGTTGAAAACCACTTTTCGCACTTCTGTTAGTGTTGAAAAACCACTTTTCGCACTTGTGTTGGTGCAGGAAACCACTTTTGCACTTGTATTAGTGTGGAAAAAACACTTTTCGCACTTGTGTTAGTGTTGAAAAACCACTTTTCGCACTTGTGTTAGTGTTGAAAAACCACTTTTCGCACTTGTGTTGGTGCAGGAAACCACTTTTGCACTTGTATTAGTGTGGAAAAAACACTTTTTGCACTTGTGTTAGTGTTGAAAAACCACTTTTCGCACTTGTGTTAGTGTTGAAAAACTACTTTTCACACTTGTGTTGGTGCAGGAAACCACTTTTGCACTTGTATTAGTGTGGAAAAACCACTTTTTGCACTTGTGTTAGTGTTGAAAAACCACTTTTCGCACTTGTGTTAGTGTTGAAAAACCACAATTCGCACTTGTGTTAGTGTTGAAAAACCACTTTTCGCACTTGTGTTGGTGCAGGAAACCACTTTTGCACTTGTATTAGTGTCTAAAAAACACTTTTCGCACTTGTGTTAGTGTTGAAAAACCACTTTTCGCACTTGCGTTAGTGTTGAAAAACCACTTTTCGCACTTGTGTTTGTGCAGGAAACCACTTTTGCACTTGTATTAGTGTGGAAAAAACACTTTCTGCACTTGTGTTAGTGTTGAAAAACCACTTTTTGCACATGTGTTAGTGTTGA
>NW_027618636.1:0-66116 GCF_964187855.1 Myxine glutinosa
TTAAATGATTTGAAGGATTAACTTAAGCACCTTGAATAGAGCAGTTTATTGTTCCTCAAAGACCAGTGTGTAAGTTGACTCAATATGATGGTAACTTTGCAATTCCTGCGTTGTCTCTGAATCAGCTGGCTGAGTCATATTGGCGTAGGGTCGGTCATGATCAGCCCCCCCCCCCTCCCCCTCCCTTTCGTTTCACCAACTCCTGCATCTGCCACCGTTCATGATTATCAAAGTAGGCTTTACCCTGTTCACGATAAGGTAGAAATCAGAGTTGTATACGAAGAGATAAAAGGATGCCATTGACTTCGAGACGGTACGTGATATTTTCAAAAGTATATCGTAGCGTTGTCATTTAATTAGCTTGCAATAAATACGTTGTTCATATACGCACTCTTCATTCTCATCTTTCTTCCTAACTCTTACTCGGACAAGCAAATCCCCTATGCCATCCATAATGGTACACTCTATCCATACACCACATCCTCCCTTCCGTGGATGTTCCACGGGTTTCGGCTAGTTATTATTATTATTATTATTATTACGTTGAAATACGTTGAAAAAGTCAAAACTTCACATGGGGTGTAGGGGAAGGCGGGGCAAGTTGAGCCAGTTTTTGTTCTTGGAATGTTAGGACTGAACTTACTGATGATCTTGCACAAATGAGTATCTTGCCTTCTAATTTAATCCTTGGGAAACATTTTGTAGCTGGTTCTTACTTTCTATCCCCACACTGAAAGTCACTGTGACATTTTGAAAAAACGGAGGCAAAATGGCTCAACTTGCCCGCCTGAGGGGTAAGTTGATCCAACCTCTGGGGTAAGTTGTACCACATAGGGGTAAGTTGATCATTGCCCCAAATAAAGATAACTAAAGTAGAAAAGCATTGTTTTGCCAGAAAAAAATATTTAATGTTGTAAAATTCTACAACACTGAACGAAATGATTACCTTGTGTTCATGGTTATAGTAATCAGTTACGAACAAATTGAGTCACTCTCATAGAAAAACAAGATTGTCAACTGTGGTAAGAAAAGTCAACTCGATCCACCTGTCACAGTTTCAAGTCACAATAAAAGAAAAGTGTCCCAAATACACCCAGAAAGGCCAACAGTCAGACTGTGGCAATTAAGGCACAATATCTTGCTCATCAATGCCAGCTTCATCATTTGGATCTGCAACTAAAAGTAAAACATGTCAGAAATCAAGTCAATTAAGCTGCCAAACTGACAAGTCACAATAATTGAACACAAGCTGTCCAGAACAACGGGCAGAACTGCCAACGCACTTAGGCTGTGGCAGCTTACGCACGATGTCTTGCAGTTCAAATCCTGCTTCATCCTTTGGGTTTGGAACAAACACTGGGTTGTCAGATCCAACTTTTCCAGCAACTTTCTGCAGGAAGACACCTTCAAACTGAAATTCCTCTCCATTCAGTACATCAACCCGAGCAATGTAATGCACAAATCTTGATTTGCCAGCACATTTGACAACTACAAAGTCACCTTCAATGATATCCTATTCACTGTCCACATCTGATTCGTCATCATACTCAACTTCTGAATCACCATCTGTCTCACTGGAACTAGGGGTGTTTGATCTTGGGGGACATGTCTTTTTCCCATTAGCTTTGAACAAGCATCTCTTTGATTTCTTGGCTGATGGCTTCCGTTTGCGATTTTCAGATAGGGCTGCAAGCTCCTGGCATACTGGGGTGTGGAGATGGTACACCCAGTGTGGTGCAGGCTCGCAATGTATCCAATGACCGGGGTACGGTAATAATATGGTATTCTGTAAGCGCTTTGAGCCTTTGGGGAAAAGCGCATTATAAATGCTAATTATTATTATCTCCACCAACATGAGTTGGCAAGTTGAGCCATGGCTCGATTTGCCCCGTAGGGTCTGGCTCAACTTACCCCAGTCTGAACTTTCTGAGATGTCTCCACATACACACATCTTCTATGCATCCATCGTATTAAAGTCTACGACAAGAATGGAGACACATACCTGGACTAACAATAATTGTCATCTGATATCCATATTATCTCCATGCTGCATATGGAAGAAACGTGAACTTACCTGTTTTACACCTTTTTACTTTTATGGCTGAAAATTGGATTTTTCCCTCTGCAACACTGGTTTCCGTTTCAATTTCAATTTAGAAAACAATATGGCACAACGTGGACTTATGCAATGGGGCATCTATACTATAGATGGCGCCACCACAAAGTCTGACTCATTCATAAATGGCTGGGAGGTGGTGCCTCACTTCAACTTACCCCGATGCTCAACTTGCCCCGCCTTCCCCTACTTACTCTTTCACGTGACTGTACAATGCATTTAGGATCGGAGGCAAGAAATAAATATACCGTACAGTGTTTTTCACCTTTTTATTGGACAAAAACCAATTATGTATATATTTCAACAAGGAGGCTCACTTTCATTTCATCACATGCAGTGTTATTTGTAAAAGTTTATGCATGCCTGCCTGCATAATAAATCTTACGCTTCCATGTAATAAGAATAATAATAATTAGTAATATAATACCGAGTGTTTAGACAATACTCAATAGTCAATACAAATGTGTTCTACTTGTGACTCGGCGCACCTCTCATATATCTAACAGTAACATGTACGCAACTACAAGGATGTAATATTGTAATGACAATATACCATCAGAACAGACAACATGTTGTTGTTGTTCAAGGAATATTATTAATATTATTGTCCAGCAATTTATGTATTTACGATTTTAGTCCAACTCCAATAGCTGATGATTTATTGGCATAAATGTGTTGCTCGATATTAATATTAATATTGTAGCGACCCATTGGTCCCCCAAGCGAGACCAGCAGCAGAATCGCCTTGCTCCAGCCGGTGACGTAACCTTGCTCCAGCCGGTGACGTAACTAGATCAATCACATGGGGGTTAAATGCATGTTCCAAGTGAGCTCCAATCGGTGGAGGCGTCGTGGTGCACCGGGCTAAGGCGGGCCACGATGACGTATCAACGATGAGATCCGTCGTGGTGCACCGGGCTAAGGCGGGCCACGATGACGTATCAACGATGAGATCGAGAGCTGCAAGCAAACTGCTAAAGGTTCGAACCCTCGATCCTGGGCCCCCGCAGGTGTTGCGCCGCGGAAAATGAGCCTTCAAGCCAAAGACGTCCGGACGGACGCCCCGGGCACCCGGGCCTCCACCCTTTTGAATCTAAACCAATTAATCAATAATTAATCACTGAAAAGCTAATTAATGCATTTGAAATCGTCCACCGTTCCTTGTCGTGACGTCACATTCAACCGACCGTAAAATGAAATGTTGTTGTTTTTTTGAAAGATATTTAAATAATCTCGTTGACCCTTAAGGACTTATATATATATATATATAAAACCCTTCGGTTTATAATTATATATAAAATCGATGGACCATCCACAGGGTAAAGGAAAGAATAAAAGAAAAAAATATCACTTCCCGTTCCAGATCCAGGAAGTTGACCCCCAGAGGAAGAAGAAGAAGAACAACCACCCTCCGGCTCGTCACTCGTCACTCGTCACTCGTCGTCCTCGGGCACACTGCAACTGTAAGTTGAAGGTGCAGGTAGTTGCACAGTCTCTGTGGTACGCTGCTTGTAGGTGCAGGTAGTTGGACAGTCTCTGTGGTACGCTGCTTGTTGGTTTCGGCAGTTGCACAGTCGCTGTGGTACGCTGCTTGTTGGTGTAGGTAGTTGCACAGTCTCTGTGGTGCGCTGCTTGTTGGTTTCGGCAGTTGCACAGTCTCTGTGGTACGCTGCTTGTAGGTGTAGGTAGTTGCACAGTCTCTGTGGTATGCTGCTTGTATGTGTAGGTAGTTGCACAGTCTCTGTGGTATGCTGCTTGTTGGTGTAGGTAGTTGGACATTCTTTGTGGTATGCTGCTTGTATGTGTAGGTAGTTGCACAGTCTCTGTGGTATGCTGCTTGTAGGTGTAGGTAGTTGCACAGTCGCTGTGTTGTGCTGCTTGTAGGTGTAGGTCGTTGCACAGTCTCTGTGGTATTCTGCTTGTAGGTGTAGGTAGTTGCACAGTCGCTGTGGTATGCTGTTTGTTGGTTTCGGTAGTTGCACAGTCTCTGTGGGATGCTGCTTGTCGGTGTTGGTCGTTGCACAGTCTCTGCGTTATGCTGCTTGTAGGTGGAGGTAGTGGGACAGTCTTTGTCGTATGCTGCTTGTAGGTGTAGGTAGTTGCACAGTCTCTGTGGTATGCTGCTTGTAGGTGTAGGTAGTTGCACAGTCTCTGTGGTATGCTGCTTGAAGGTGTAGGTAGTTGCACAGTCTCTGTTGGATGCTGCTTGTCGGTGAACATAGTTGCACAGTCGCTGTGGTGTGCTGCTTGTAGGTGGAGGTAGTGGGACAGTCTTTGTCGTATGCTGCTTGTAGGTGTACATAGTTGCACAGTCGCTGTGGTATACTGCTTGTAGGTGTAGGTAGTTGCACAGTCTCTGTGGTATGCTGCTTGTAGGTGTAGGTAGTTGCACAGTCTCTGTTGGATGCTGCTTGTCGGTGAACATAGTTGCACAGTCGCTGTGGTGTGCTGCTTGTAGGTGTAGGTCGTTGCACAGTCTCTGTGGTATGCTGCTTGTAGGTGAAGGTAGTTGCACAGTCCTGTGGTATGCTGCTTGTAGGTGTACATAGTTGCACAGTCGCTGTGGTATGCTGCTTGTAGGTGTAGGTAGTTGCACAGTCTGTGTGGTATGCTGCTTGTAGGTGGAGGTAGTTGCACAGTCTCTGTGGTATACTGCTTGTAGGTGTAGGTAGTTGCATAGTCTCTGTGGGATGCTGCTTGTAGGTGCAGGTAGTTGCACAGTCTCTGTGGTACGCTGCTTGTAGGTGTAGGTAGTTGCACAGTCTCTGTGGTGCGCTGCTTGTTGGTTTCGGCAGTTGCACAGTCTCTGTGGTATGCTGCTTGTAGGTGAAGGTAGTTGCACAGTCTCTGTGGTACGCTGCTTGTAGGTGCAGGTAGTTGGACAGTCTCTGTGGTGCGCTGCTTGTAGGTGCAGGTAGTTGCACAGTCTCTGTGGTACGCTGCTTGTAGGTGCAGGTAGTTGCACAGTCTCTGTGGTGCGCTGCTTGTTGGTTTCGGCAGTTGCACAGTCTCTGTGGTACGCTGCTTGTAGGTGCAGGTAGTTGGACAGTCTCTGTGGTACGCTGCTTGTTGGTTTCGGCAGTTGCACAGTCTCTGTGGTACGTTGCTTGTTGGTGTAGGTAGTTGCACAGTCTCTGTGGTGCGCTGCTTGTTGGTTTCGGCAGTTGCACAGTCTCTGTCGTACGCTGCTTGTTGTTGTATCTAGTTGGACAGTCTCTGTGGTATGCTGCTTGAAGGTGGAGGTAGTTGGACAGTGTCTGTGGTATGCTGCTTGTCGGTGTACATAGCTGCACAGTCGCTGTGGTATGCTGCTTGTAGGTGCAGGTAGTTGCACAGTCTCTGTGGTGCGCTGCTTGTAGGTGCAGGTAGTTGCACAGTCTCTGTGGTACGCTGCTTGTAGGTGCAGGTAGTTGCACAGTCTCTGTGGTGCGCTGCTTGTTGGTTTCGGCAGTTGCACAGTCTCTGTGGTACGCTGCTTGTAGGTGCAGGTAGTTGGACAGTCTCTGTGGTACGCTGCTTGTTGGTGTCGGCAGTTGCACAGTCTCTGTGGTACGTTGCTTGTTGGTGTAGGTAGTTGCACAGTCTCTGTGGTGCGCTGCTTGTTGGTTTCGGCAGTTGCACAGTCTCTGTCGTACGCTGCTTGTTGTTGTATCTAGTTGGACAGTCTCTGTGGTATGCTGCTTGGAGGTGGAGGTAGTTGGACAGTCTCTGTGGTATGCTGCTTGTCGGTGTACATAGTTGCACAGTCGCTGTGGTATGCTGCTTGTAGGTGTAGGTAGTTGCACAGTCGCTGTGGTATGCTGCTTGTAGGTGCAGGTAGTTGCACAGTCTCTGTGGTGCGCTGCTTGTTGGTTTCGGCAGTTGCACAGTCTCTGTGGTACACTGCTTGTAGGTGCAGGTAGTTGCACAGTCTCTGTGGTACGCTGCTTGTAGGTGCAGGTAGTTGCACAGGCTCTGTGGTGCGCTGCTTGTTGGTTTCGGCAGTTGCACAGTCTCTGTGGTACGCTGCTTGTAGGTGCAGGTAGTTGGACAGTCTCTGTGGTACGCTGCTTGTTGTTGTATCTCGTTGGACAGTCTCTGTGGTATGCTGCTTGGAGGTGGAGGTAGTTGGACAGTCTCTGTGGTATGCTGCTTGTCGGTGTACATAGTTGCACAGTCGCTGTGGTATGCTGCTTGTAGGTGTAGGTAGTTGCACAGTCGCTGTGGTACACTGCTTGTAGGTGCAGGTAGTTGCACAGTCTCTGTGGTGCGCTGCTTGTTGGTTTCGGCAGTTGCACAGTCTCTGTGGTACGCTGCTTGTTGTTGTATCTAGTTGGACAGTCTCTGTGGTATGCTGCTTGGAGGTGGAGGTAGTTGGACAGTCTCTGTGGTATGCTGCTTGTCAGTGTACATAGTTGCACAGTCGCTGTGGTATGCTGCTTGTAGGTGTAGGTAGTTGCACAGTCGCTGTGGTATGCTGCTTGTAGGTGTAGGTAGTTGCACAGTCTCTGTGGTATGCTGCTTGTAGGTGTAGGTAGTTGCACAGTCTGTGGGATGCTGCTTGTAGGTGTAGGTAGTTGCACAGTCGCTGTGGTATGCTGCTTGTTGGTGTACGTAGTTGCACAGTCGCTGTGGTATGCTGCTTGTATGTGTATGTAGTTGGACAGTCGCTGTGGCATGCTGCTTGTATGTGTAGGTAGTTGCACATTCGCTGTGGTATGCTGCTTGTATGTGTAGGTAGTTGTAGTGTCGCTGTGGTATGCTGCTTGTTGGTGTAGGTAGTTGCACAGTCGCTGTGGTATGCTCCTTGTATGTGTAGGTTGTTGCACAGTCGCTGTGGTATGCTGCTTGTCGGTGTACGTAGTTGCACAGTCTCTGTGGGATGCTGCTTGTAGGTGTAGGTAGTTGCACAGTCTCTGTGGTATGCTGCTGGAAGGTGTAGGTAGTTGCACACTGCACAGTCTGTGGTATGCTGCTTGTAGGTGTACATAGTTGCACAGTCGCTGTGGTATACTGCTTGTAGGTGTAGGTAGTTGCACAGTCTCTGTGGTACGCTGCTTGTTGGTGAACATAGTTGCACAGTCGCAGTGGTGTGCTGCTTGTAGGTGTAGGTCGTTGCACAGTCTCTGTGGTATGCTGCTTGTAGGTGAAGGTAGTTGCACAGTCCTGTGGTATGCTGCTTGTAGGTGTACATAGTTGCACAGTCGCTGTGGTATGCTGCTTGTAGGTGTAGGTAGTTGCACAGTCTCTGTGGTATACTGCTTGTAGGTGTAGGTAGTTGCATAGTCTCTGTGGGATGCTGCTTGTAGGTGCAGGTAGTTGCACAGTCTCTGTGGTACGCTGCTTGTAGGTGCAGGTAGTTGCACAGTCTCTGTGGTGCGCTGCTTGTTGGTTTCGGCAGTTGCACAGTCTCTGTGGTACGCTGCTTGTAGGTGCAGGTAGTTGGACAGTCTCTGTGGTGCGCTGCTTGTAGGTGCAGGTAGTTGCACAGTCTCTGTGGTACGCTGCTTGTAGGTGCAGGTAGTTGCACAGTCTCTGTGGTGCGCTGCTTGTTGGTTTCGGCAGTTGCACAGTCTCTGTGGTACGCTGCTTGTAGGTGCAGGTAGTTGGACAGTCTCTGTGGTACGCTGCTTGTTGGTTTCGGCAGTTGCACAGTCTCTGTGGTACGTTGCTTGTTGGTGTAGGTAGTTGCACAGTCTCTGTGGTGCGCTGCTTGTTGGTTTCGGCAGTTGCACAGTCTCTGTCGTACGCTGCTTGTTGTTGTATCTAGTTGGACAGTCTCTGTAGTATGCTGCTTGAAGGTGGAGGTAGTTGGACAGTGTCTGTGGTATGCTGCTTGTCGGTGTACATAGCTGCACAGTCGCTGTGGTATGCTGGTTGTAGGTGTAGGTAGTTGCACAGTCGCTGTGGTATTCTGCTTGTAGGTGCAGGTAGTTGCACAGTCTCTGTGGTGCGCTGCTTGTAGGTGCAGGTAGTTGCACAGTCTCTGTGGTACGCTGCTTGTAGGTGCATGTGGTTGCACAGTCTCTGTGGTGCGCTGCTTGTTGGTTTCGGCAGTTGCACATTCTCTGTGGTACGCTGCTTGTAGGTGCAGGTAGTTGGACAGTCTCTGTGGTACGCTGCTTGTTGGTGTCGGCAGTTGCACAGTCTCTGTGGTACGTTGCTTGTTGGTGTAGGTAGTTGCACAGTCTCTGTGGTGCGCTGCTTGTTGGTTTCGGCAGTTGCACAGTCTCTGTCGTACGCTGCTTGTTGTTGTATCTAGTTGGACAGTCTCTGTGGTATGCTGCTTGGAGGTGGAGGTAGTTGGACAGTCTCTGTGGTATGCTGCTTGTCGGTGTACATAGTTGCACAGTCGCTGTGGTATGCTGCTTGTAGGTGTAGGTAGTTGCACAGTCGCTGTGGTATGCTGCTTGTAGGTGCAGGTAGTTGCACAGTCTCTGTGGTGCGCTGCTTGTTGGTTTCGGCAGTTGCACAGTCTCTGTGGTACACTGCTTGTAGGTGCAGGTAGTTGCACAGTCTCTGTGGTACGCTGCTTGTAGGTGCAGGTAGTTGCACAGTCTCTGTGGTGCGCTGCTTGTTGGTTTCGGCAGTTGCACAGTCTCTGTGGTATGCTGCTTGTAGGTGCAGGTAGTTGGACAGTCTCTGTGGTACGCTGCTTGTTGGTTTCGGCAGTTGCACAGTCTCTGTCGTACGCTGCTTGTTGTTGTATCTAGTTGGACAGTCTCTGTGGTATGCTGCTTGGAGGTGGAGGTAGTTGGACAGTCTCTGTGGTATGCTGCTTGTCGGTGTACATAGTTGCACAGTCGCTGTGGTATGCTGCTTGTAGGTGTAGGTAGCTGCACAGTCGCTGTGGTATGCTGCTTGTAGGTGCAGGTAGTTGCACAGTCTCTGTGGTATGCTGCTTGTAGGTGCAGGTAGTTGCACAGTCTCTGTGGTGCGCTGCTTGTTGGTTTCGGCAGTTGCACAGTCTCTGTGGTACACTGCTTGTAGGTGCAGGTAGTTGCACAGTCTCTGTGGTACGCTGCTTGTAGGTGCAGGTAGTTGCACAGTCTCTGTGGTGCGCTGCTTGTTGGTTTCGGCAGTTGCACAGTCTCTGTGGTACGCTGCTTGTTCTTGTATCTAGTTGGACAGTCTCTGTGGTATGCTGCTTGGAGGTGGAGGTAGTTGGACAGTCTCTGTGGTATGCTGCTTGTCAGTGTACATAGTTGCACAGTCGCTGTGGTATGCTGCTTGTAGGTGTAGGTAGTTGCACAGTCGCTGTGGTATGCTGCTTGTAGGTGTAGGTAGTTGCACAGTCTGTGGGATGCTGCTTGTAGGTGTAGGTAGTTGCACAGTCGCTGTGGTATGCTGCTTGTTGGTGTACGTAGTTGCACAGTCGCTGTGGTATGCTGCTTGTATGTGTATGTAGTTGGACAGTCGCTGTGGCATGCTGCTTGTTGGTGTAGGTAGTTGCACATTCGCTGTGGTATTCTGCTTGTATGTGTAGGTAGTTGCACAGTCGCTGTGGTATGCTGCTTGTATGTGTAGGTAGTTGCACATTCGCTGTGGTATGCTGCTTGTATGTGTAGGTAGTTGTAGTGTCGCTGTGGTATGCTGCTTGTTGGTGTAGGTAGTTGCACAGTCGCTGTGGTATGCTCCTTGTATGTGTAGGTTGTTGCACAGTCGCTGTGGTATGCTGCTTGTAGGTGTACGTAGTTGCACAGTCTCTGTGGGATGCTGCTTGTAGGTGTAGGTAGTTGCACAGTCTCTGTGGTATGCTGCTGGAAGGTGTAGGTAGTTGCACACTGCACAGTCTCTGTGGTATGCTGCTTGTAGGTGTACATAGTTGCACAGTCGCTGTGGTATACTGCTTGTAGGTGTACGTAGTTGCACAGTCTCTGTGGGATGCTGCTTGTATGTGTATGTAGTTGGACAGTCGCTGTGGCATGCTGCTTGTTGGTGTAGGTAGTTGCACATTCGCTGTGGTATGCTGCTTGTATGTGAAGGTAGTTGCACAGGCGCTGTGGTATGCTGCTTGTATGTGTAGGTAGTTGCACATTCGCTGTGGTATGCTGCTTGTATGTGTAGGTAGTTGCAGTGTCGCTGTGGTATGCTGCTTGTTGGTGTAGGTAGTTGCACAGTCTCTGTGGTATGCTGCTTGTAGGTGAAGGTAGTTGCACAGTCTCTGTGGTATTCTGCTTGGAGGTGTACATAGTTGCACAGTCGCTGTGGTATGCTGCTTGTAGGTGTAGGTAGTTGCACAGTCGCTGTGGTATGCTGCTTGTAGGTGTACATAGTTGCACAGTCCCTGTGGTATGCTGCTTGTAGGTGTAGGTAGTTGCACAGTGTCTGTGGTATACTGCTTGTAGGTGTAGGTAGTTGCACAGTCTCTGGTATGCTGCTTGTAGGTGTAGGTAGTTGCAGTCCCTGTGGGATGCTGCTTGTAGGTGTATGTAGTTGGACAGTCGCTGTGATATGCTGCTTGTTGGTGTAGGTAGTTGCACATTCGCTTTGGTATGCTGCTTGTATGTGTAGGTAGTTGCTCAGTCGCTGTGGTATGCTGCTTGTATGTGTAGGTAGTTTCACAGTGTCTGTGGGATGCTGCTTGGAGGTGTGTGTAGTTGTACAGTCTCTGTGTTATGCTGCTTGTATGTGTAGGTAGTTGTACAGTCGCTGTGGTATGCTGCTTGTATGTGTAGGTAGTTTCACAGTGTCTGTGGTACGCTGCTTGGAGGTGTGTGTAGTTGCACAGTCTCTGTGGGATGCTGCTTGGAGGTGTAGGTAGTTGCACAGTCTCTGTGGGATGCTGCTTGGAGGTGTAGGTAGTTGCACAGTCTCTGTGGGATGCTGCTTGGAGGTGTAGGTAGTTGGACAGTTTTTGTGGGATGCTGCTTGGAGGTGTGTGTAGTTGCACAGTCTCTGTGGGATGCTGCTTGGAGTGCAGGTAGTTGGACAGTTTTTGTGATTTGGTGTTTGGAGATGTAGGTAGTTGGACAGTTTTTGTGGGATGCTGCTTGGAGGTGTGTGTAGTTGCACAGTCTCTGTGGGATGCTGCTTGGAGTGCAGGTAGTTGGACAGTTTTTGTGATTTGGTGTTTGGAGATGTAGGTAGTTGGACAGTTTTTGGTGTTTGGAGATGTAGGTAGTTGGACTGTCGCTGGTATTGTAAAGTCATATCTGGATTTTGATCAAGTTTTATTTCTCAGGTGATATGATTGTTGCCTGCCCTTGCCTTCTCTCAGCTACAACACCTTTTATTATCTCTGGGCATGCATGGTGAGGGCTTTGGTCAGTTTGCTGTTTGGAAATGTTCACCCAGATTCGAACATGGCAGCAGGTCGCATGTAAAACTAGACCGGCACTCGGTAGAGCGCATACCCCTGCCAGGCTGAACAGTTTACGTTTTGTATCCACTGACAGGTCGGATCTAGACCTGGACCTGAACTCAAAGCTAATCGGCTTGTTCTTGTCACTTACCAAACTCATCCACCAAGTTTTGTCATAAATCATCCACACCTTTTTGAAATATGATGCTGCATATCTTTTGGTCCAATCACTCAATGGTGAAGAATCACTTAAAATTTTCAAAAATTCTCGTATCCGGATTCGTATCTTCACCAAAATCGAATCGATTCGACTTCATCACACACTCAACCTGTCCACAATTTTTTGTCCGAATCTGGCCACAAACTTTTGAGATATCCTGTTCACAAACAGATACAGACCTCCATCCACCTTCGATGGCAGAGGTAGAAAGTCCAAGCGAGGGTGTGCAACCAAGAAACTCATTTTGCAATAAATGTTCGTTTCCCATTAATCGTACACTTTCTAAAATCAAATCTCACCCCTCTCCTCCAAATCTTCCCCATAACCCCTCCCCTCCAAATCTTCCCCATCACCCATCCCTTTCAAATCTCCCCCCTTGCCCCTCCCTCCTAAACTACCCCCTCACCCCTCCCCTCCTAGACTCCTCCCTCACCCCTCCCCTCCAAATCTCCCCCATATCCCATCCCTTTCAAATCCCTCCCCTTGTCCCTTCCCTCCCAAACTCCCCCCTCGCCCCTCCCCTTCAAATCTCCCCACCCTCATTTCTTCTCAATTTCCGCCCTCTCACTCCCCCTCCTCAAAGCGTCCTCCCCGATTCTTCCCCCTTCCAACTCTCACCTCCATCTCCCCCAACCTTCTGCCTCGCTCTTCCCCCTCCTCAAATAACACCTCATTGTGCCTCACCCAATCACCATCAAACCTTTTGTCCGCCCCATCCTTCTCTTTCTCCGAGCTATTCTGAAATCTCTGACACACCTTCAACAGCTCTCCCTACCTCTTCCACCTCTTCCACATCTTACCCTGCCCCTCCTCCCCCCTGTTCTGTATCCGATGCTCCCCCTTCCTCTTCATTAACGGTATGGACCTCAAACATCCGGGGTCTTCGTTCAAACTTAACTGATCTCTCCATACAGGTTGCTTCTGTCAAACCAGACATGATCTGCTTAACAGAAACTTTCCTCCTTCATGATGTCTCTGATTCCTTAGTATCTCTCCCGGGTTACTCCCTCCTCCGGTATGATAGACCTGAGCCTCGTCCTGGAGGTGGGGTTGCTATCTTTATCAAAAACTCTCGTCCTCACTCGCCCTGCACTGTACTCTCTCCACCTCACCCCCAGGAATACCTCTGGCTACGGCTTCCCCTTTGCTCCCACCTCTTGTTCATATGTGTGTTGTACCGTCCACCAAACAGTGATGACTCCATCTACATCTCGCTGTCTGATAATATGGACCAACTTCTATCTACTCATCCCAACTCTCTCTTCCTCATATGTGGTGATTTCAACTGTCGTCATTCCAGTTGGCTGGGTGTGGGTACCTCCCTCACCAGCCATGGCTCCTCAGCAAAGGACGTCTGCGACTCACTGGGACTGACACAATCTGTCAATTTCCCGACCCGGATCTCAGTCAACGGAGCGTCTTCTCTTCTCGACTTGGTACTGACTAACTTCCCTGAAAATGTCTGCTGCTCCTCTTCTGCACCAATCGGATCATCTGATCATGTCCTTGTTAAAGTGGACATCTCTCTGACCATTCTCGGGGAGCCTGCTCAGCGTCGACGAGTCTGGCATTTCACTCAGGCCAACTGGCACGGTCTTCAAGCAGCCATCAATCATCTGGACTGGTCTCCCATCTCTACCACCTCTGACATCAACTCATCCTGGGAATTCTTCCAAAGTAAATTGCTCTCCCTCATGCACAGATTTATCCCATCTCGTCTTCAGTTGTCATACCCTTCCTCCCGTCCATGGTACACGGAATCTTGTGGTGAGGCTGTTGCCCAGAAACAACTTGCCTTCGTCTCCTGGAAAGCAAATCCAACGGAAGGAAATCTCATTTCCTTTCACAAAGCCCGAAACAAGTGTGTGTCCACCCTCATGAGAGCCAGGAAACAATATCTCTCCGTTCTCAAGACCGAACTCTCTTATCTGTCTCCCTCTTCCAAAACCTGGTGGTGTCTGGTCAAATCCGTTTCTGGTGTTTGTTCCTCCTCCATCCCCTCCCTTACCTCAAACGGCTACACAGCTGACTCCGCACGTGAAAAAGCTGAATGCCTCAACTCTGTGTTTGCCTCTAAATCTTGTGTCCCAAACCCATCCCTCTCTGTACCCACCATACCCAGTCGTACCCAGCTGCTCCTGGACTCCGTGTCCTTTCCTCCTGACAAGGTGGAAAAGTTTGTCAACCCTCGACTCTGATTCTGCAACTGGACCCGACGGCATCAGCCCACGGGTCCTAAAATCCTGCTCTGCCGCTCTATCTCACCCTCTCTCTGTTCTCTTCACCCTCTCTTTTGCTCAAGGTCAACTGCCATCTGCTTGGAAATCGGCCAACATCACCGCTTTGCACAAAAAAGGTGCAAAAACAGATCCTAGCAACGACAGACCAATCAGCCTTCTCCCAATTATCAGCAAAGTCATGGAATCCATCATTGCTTCGGATATGAAATCTTTCCTCTTCTCCAATGGCTTGATCTCTGAGCATCAATTTGGTTTCAGACCAGGTCACGCTACTCTGGACATGCTGCTTCTGCTGTCTCAACAATGGATGGAGGTCCTCAATGCCAAACAGGAAATTAGAGCTGTCTCCCTCGACATATCACGTGCCTTCGATACGGTCTGGCACCCCGCTCTGCTCACCAAACTCTCCTCCTTTGGTATCCATGGAAATCTCCACGTATGGCTGGCTGACTTCCTCTCTAGTCATCGTCAACGTGTGGCCCTGAATGGGGTTCTCTCATCTCCTCTTCCTGTTCAGGCTGGAGTGCCCCAAGGCAGTGTTCTGGGCCCTGTGCTTTTTCTGGTCTTCATCAATGATCTCTCTGACTCACTTGAAAATCCTCTCTATCTTTTTGCTGATGACTCCACTCTCTGCCGCTCCATTGCTCTTCCCTCAGATCGGCAGTCTGCAGCCTCCTCACTCTCTGAAGACTTGGACAAAATCACAGACTGGTCAAACAAGTGGAACATGTCTTTCAATCCTGACAAATCCCACACTCTTACTATGTCTCTCCGAAAAGATCGACTGGACAACCCTCCCATCTACTTTCTCAACAATCCTCTCCAAGAAGTTCTGTCGCTCAAGCTTTTGGGTCTCACTATCTGCCATGATCTTTCTTGGGAAAACCACATTTCCAAGCTGGCCTCCAAAGCCAGTCGCCGACTGGGCATCCTCCGTCGTGCGAAGTCCTTCCTCGGCACACCTGAGCTCCTCACCACATACAAGGCTTTCATCCGCAGCTCAATGGAATACTGTTCTCCCCTATGGGCCGGGCCGGTGCTCTTGCCTCACACCTAGCTCGGCTTCACGCTGTTGAAACCAAAGCTTTCAGAATTATTGGAATCTCCCGCGATGAAGCTATCTCTGAGGGCCTTTCACTCACTCACCGCAAGCAGGTAGGTGGTCTTTCTGTCTTCTACCGACTCCTCTCCGGCCTTGCACCCCCAGCTCTCTCTGTGCTCTGTCCTCCAAATATTCCTACAGGTCGCACAAGATCTGCCAGCAACCCTCTGATGGTTAAACTGCCGAAATCTCGGCTCTCTGCTCACCTTCACTCTTTCATTCCTCTTTTCTCCCGCCTCTGGAACAAACTCCCTCACTCCCTTCAATCCCACTCCTCCCTCCAGGTCTTTAAAACAGCTGTTCACCACCATCTCTTATCTTCCCCCATCCAAAACCTTGATCTTTTCTACCCCCGCTAATTCACCCCAGATCCACCTTGTTTGAAATTCCAACTTCTTTCCTGGAAGTCCTGGCCGTGTCCATATGTTTTATACCTCTCCCACCCCCCCTCCCCCTTCCCATGCCCTCCCCCAAAGCCCTCGCCCTCTCTCAGATCTCTCGATGTCTCCATGTCTCTCGGTCCCTGCTCTCAAATGTTGTGATTGTGTCCTTCCCCCTCTCTCCCCATCTTGTCTACCGCTCCCGATGTTATATGTTTGTGTGTCGGTTTGTCTTTCTGTGTGATTAATGTTCGCTCTTTCACGAGCCTCGATCTTGCAAACAAACAAAAAAAAAAAAAAAAAAAAAATACAGACCTCCATCCACCTTCGATGGCAGAGGTAGAAAGTCCAAGCGAGGGTGTGCAACCATTAATTGCTCTTTCTCGTTCTGTATGTTTTTGAACGGATAGAAATGTGTTTATCCAAAATGGTTGATGAAAAGTATACGATGGACCACACGACCCTGGATCACAGCTCAACGTTGGTGGGCGGGCATCGCGAAAATGCACCCTTCCCTTAGCTGGCTCACCCGAGAAGGTTCAGTGAGGCTGCCTCTGCTCAACCCCTACCCCATCTCACAGGATGTAAGGAGGAGTATGACCCGGAGGGAACTCTGCAGATGTGTGAAGTCACATGAGATCACCAGCCAAGGGAAGGGAAGAGATGGCCCCCAGTGCCACGATCCACCACCATGAGAGCAATACCCCTTGCCCTCAACATATCCACTGACCTTGGTCGTTGTGCTCACCCCAACCACTGACGGGAACCTCAAGAACCCATAAAATTCATGCTGGACCAAAGAGTAAAACTTCAAGAAAGGAATCCAGCAATTTAGAGAACACGACCCTGCACGTGATCCACTCTCACCCTCATGGATCTTTCGGTCCTACAATCGCCGGTCGAGACCTACCAAATCGCCCAAACGTCCAAACTCTATTCAAACATGACGGTCGGATCCACTAAAGGAACCCGCTTCGCTTTCCGTCTTGTGCGCAAGTGGTCAGGAGTACGCTGGCCCATCAAATGCAGACTGAATTCACGAGAACGGCACTCAGTATAGAGCATACCTCTGCCAGGTGGATAGTTTACGTTTTGTATCCCAGAGTAGACCAGAAAATCACAATACAGAATCACATTTAATCAAAATCATCCGTCCACAACTTTTGGAGATTTCCTGCTGTATCGTTTTTCCCATTAATCGTTTTTGTCGTTTTTGGCAAATCGTTTGTGAAACAAAATCGTTTTTGGCCCAATCTCCCATTGGTGACGAATCACTTTTAAAAATGTGACTCGTCGGATCCGGATCTTCAGCAAAATTGAATCGATTCTTCCTTGTCACACACACAACCTGTGCAATCTGTTTCGTCAAAATCCGTCCATAACTTTTTGAGATATCTTGCTATGTACCGTTTCTGACCCTATCTCTCAATGATGAAGGATCACGTAAAACATTCTCGTAGCCGAATCAGGATCTTTACCAAAATCTAATCATTTCGTCTTTGTCACATACACTACCTCACTGCCAAATTTTGTCCGAATCCGTCCACAACTTTTTGAGATATCGTGTTCACAAACAAACAAACAGGGGTAAAAACATAACCCCCATCCACCTTTGGTGGCGGAGGTAACAAAGAAAGAAAATTCTTCACGATTTGACCGAATCATTTACAAGTGCAATCTTAGACGAAAGTACTTTCACCGAGGATGGAGCGGGTCAAGACCCAATGCATGTAAAATATTTCATTGATAAGTTACATTGATTTGTTTTGCAATATTTGTCAACACATGTATTTAACTTTCATTGAAATCAATGGGAAATTCCCATAACAGGTGTATAACCACAATTGACGTTATTTACTTAGTTATTGACAATAATTTGCACCCCATGTCCACTCTTGATCCAATATTCCCCAATAACATCTCACAAGAACTGAATTGATTATCTTCCTCGTACGTTCAATAACAAGCAGGGCTCCACAAGAATTAATTTGAGCGTCCTTAAATAGGACAAGTTGATCGATTTGTGGGATAAATGTTACAAACCTGTATTTGTTCAAAGAACAATAATCAAAATACATTTATCGGAGTAAAAATAGTTATTCTCTTACATCAACAGCAACTTGATCAGGATTCCTTTCTTTTCAATGTGGAATATTTTGGGGGTTTTCCCACATCTCAGAATGAGGCATTCCTGGAAATCTCCTCTGAGGTTTCTCAGAAAGGTGAGTGTCCAGGTGTACCATTTGGTAGATGGAGGGGTACGGGGTAATGTTATTGTCGTGTCTGCCCTGTCGTGAACACCGCAGGGCGACACAGATGACCAAACGAGCTTTAACTCCAAGGCGTTCAAACCTATGGCGCACCTTCATTATACGCACGGGGGAAGAGTGGGTGGTGGGGCTGGGGGGGAGAGGGGGGGGAAGTCGGGGTCCACCAGCAGTCTTTGAACCTGCAACAATTAACTCAAACCGACACACAATTAAAATGTTCAAAATATACAGGTTTATTGAAAATAAATGCCAGCAACAAAAAAATTCACGTTAAACTAATATCCTAAATGGGACGCCCCCAGACAGACTCAAATACACACATAGGGAAATATAAAAGAACGAAAGTAAAAAATGTGTGTTTGTTTAGTGGGCACATAGCTCCGATCTGCTCTTAAACCTCGTTAGGAATCGTCCAAACCCCCGCGTCCTTGGCGGGAACAGCACGCTTTGTCGTGCAGCACGCGAGCAGGAACCAGGCCTCCGTGCACAGTTCACCCCTCTAGCTGTCGAGTGCGCAGCGAGCAGGCCGCGCCCGTTCACTCGTCTCTGCTCCACACAGCACCGCCGCCTCTCCGGTTCACTCGGCATGGCCCTCAGCCATCACAAAGCCACGGCCAAGCGTGCCAGAGTCCACAAGCCACGACCGCCTTTCCTCACGATCGTCAAAACCCAAAGTTACGGATATGAAATGCTGACTGCACAGCACCAATGCCCAACGCAAGAGAGCAAAAATGCCACCGTTCGCTATGATCTCCCGGGTGTAAGGGGCAGAAAATGTCGGAACAACGTCTTTTGTCTTCTAGAGGGACAGCAAAGAGGAAAAAATGTCGGGGAGAGCGTTATTTTAAACTCAATGCTCTGACTTCATCCGTGCCTACTCCACCAATCACTAATCCCATCTTAGCAGTCCTTGCGCCAATCAATCCCGGACCAATCACTGCTCTTCAGGGCGTCGCCTCCCGGACCTCCTGTGCCTGTGTGCTCACCAGGTCGGTGGTATCAGTGGTAGTTTTCAATGTCCTGCTTCCAGTTGGTTTTTATTTAGTGTTATAAATGCGTGATTGCCTGGCTATCTGTGTGTGTTGCTGGTGTCATAAGAAACAGAGGAAAATAACAGAGGCCATTACATACAAGGGATTAATTACCCATAGTCCTTCACCAATTAACATAACCCCACCCCTCGTGATGGGAACGAAAATACGCTCTTGCACGACATACGGTCTACCGGATCCCTACTTATGATACATGGGGCTTCTTCTTCTTCATGACAATCAGAGCACACTATCTATGCAAATCTACCTGGGCTAAGGTATTGCCTACTGCCCACCCTCCCCCCACAAACGTAACATTATTTTCAAAATAAACTTTTCAAGAATTTTACCAAAACAAATTTTTTTTAACACAATGTTGGGCTTCTGCCAATTTAGATGACCTTTTGACCTCTGTCGACAGAAATTAAATTTATTGCGAAGCTATTATTTTTCTACTTTGTGCTTATACAACTTATTTCGCACGAAGATTGTTAATAAAGAAGTATAAGTTGTGGGTGGAATGGTGCCAAACTTCATTTCCTCTACTCCTGAAAAAGGAGACGTCTTAAGACTCGATCCCGGTATTTTTAAAATATCTATATATATATATTGTTACGGGTCGCGGACAAGATGTTACTTTGGGCCGAGCGGATGGTCAACCGCGACCGTTGCAGGATCCCCGATTGGCCCGACTTCCTGAACGTTGACCAGATCGCGCCACAGGTATTCAATCGGGAAACCTCTAAAGCGACCGAATGTAAAGAGGAAGAGAGAAGAAAACAGAGTACGGAGGAATAACAGGATTTATTATACACACAAGCAAAAAGAAAGCAGTCACGTTTATTTACAACACATAACACGCAGGTGACACAGTGCAAATACTAGCTTACCTACAGTCTTAATTAACCCAGGACAGAACAAACAAAAGACAGACTCACGCGGGGAATGACAGGAATGGCAGGAGGTGGATGGCTGGAGGTGAACGCTTGGTGGAGCCAACGCGGAGCTTGGTGGAGCCTTGGTGGAGGTGAACGCTTGGTGGAGCCAACGCGGAGCTTGGTGGAGCCTTGGTGGAGGTGAACGCTTGGTGGAGCCAACACAGAGCTTGGTGGAGCCTTGGTGGAGGTGAACGCTTGGTGGAGCCAACACGGAACTTGGTGGAGCCTTGGTGGAGGTGAACGCTTGGTGGAGCCAACGCGGAGCTTGGTGGAGCCTTGGTGGAGGTGAACGCTTGGTGGAGCCAACGCGGAGCTTGGTGGAGGGTTGGTGTGACGGGTTCTCTCTCCTTCCCTCACAAGCTTCAGGACTCTTTCTCTCTCTTTCTTAGTCCCACCCAGTCCAACAACTTCCTCTCTTGCTTAGTCCAACTCAAGGCCTTCCTGTCTTCTGATCTCCTCCCTCCTCGACTCTACTCAAAGCGCATCTCTTTTCGGAAACGCCCCGCCGTGGGTTATATAGGCCCCGCCCCTCAACCTTTGCGAACCTCCCCCAAACGTTCTCTCTCCGCCCTCTCAAGCCAAACCCCTTGTTCATGGTTGGTCGAGTGGGGCTGGCTCACTCCTCCCCTCTATGACGAGGTGGAGGCACGCCTTTCTTCCCCAACCCTGCCTCGTGGTCAATGGCGGATGAAGGGAAAACCGCCCAAAATGCAGTTGGCAATTGGAAGGGAGGTAATTGGCAATGGGAATGGAAGTTTTGGGAGTGGGAATGAAGGGAATCTATCTCTTTCACTGGTGCAATGGAGTATTTCTATTAATGGGAGACACAGCCTTACCCTAAAACACAGAATTGAAGGAGCTGTGCTCCAACGCGAGTTGAAAGAATTGACGCGACCAAAGATGGAAATTCGTCCGAGTAGGTTTAATAAATGTATCACACTCGGGTACTCTCAAAAGCCCGTTTATCGGGCAGCAATATATATACACATTTATGTCGGGAAGTTTGTTCCCAATCGTGAAGTTCCCAAATCCGCTTCCGGTCCCTCGAGCGACGGGGCTTGCTTTGATCTCTCCACGGCATCAAAGTTTGAGTGTTTTCCCGTTCGTTTCTTTGTCAAATTTCCGCTGCGTATTTTGTTGTGTATGTGTTATTGTGTGTTTCTATTTGGTTTTGGTTTTGTAGTTGTTGCAAATTTGTGTGTAATTAGTCGTTTCTTTGTCCGCGCCTCGTGCGGCCTGGTGTCTCGTGCGGCCTCCTCGTCTCGACTTGTGCCCCGCCCCCTATATTCTCGTTTGTTCTTTCACCTCTGCTCCTGCTTTCTCAAATCCACGTTCTCACTTAGAGACTTTTCCCAGATTGTTTTCATGGTTTTGTTGAAATATTTCTTTAAATATGTTTAAACCGCAGCGGTGATCCCCCCCCCCCCCCCCCCCCAGGATTTCCATGTTTTAAACGTTTCCCAGTGTGTACCCTGGATAAGAATAGGTACGCCGTATCCCTGCGTGTCGTAGGAGGCGACTAAGTGGGTTGGCGTCGGGAAAGGCATCCGGCCATAAAAAAAAAAAACATTGCCTCAAAAAGAGAACCATGACAATTACAACTACATGTGGGCAGGGTACAGCCCGAAGTGGAGATCGGTTTCTGAGGTTTGGGACATGGAATGTAGGGACAATGACAGGGAGATCAGGAGAAGTGGTGGAAATATTGGTCAGAAGAAGAGTGGACATATGTTGTGTGCAAGAGACGAGATGGAAGGGAAGTGGTGTGAGAATGGTGAAGGGTAGGCAGGGACAGAAATACAAGTTTGTGTGGCAAGGGTGCCTGGAGGGCATGAATGGTGTTGGTGTCCTGTTTTCTGAGGAGTTTGTAGACAGTGTGGTGAGTGTGACTAGAGTGAGTGATAGGTTGATGATGGTGAAAATGATGATTGGAAAGCTCTTGGTGAACGTCATCTCGGGATATGCTCCGCAGGTTGGTCGGAGCGATGAAGAGAAGGACATGTTCTGGTGTGCGATAGAGAAGCTGATGGAAAACGTGAAAGATGAGGAAGTTGTTGTGGTAGGAGGAGACCTAAATGGACATGTGGGAAGGAGTATGGATGGTTTTGAAGGAGTTCATGGGGGTTACGGAGGATTTTGGAGTTTGCTGATGGAGCTGATTTGTTGATTTGTAATACTCAGTTCCAGAAAGAGGATAATAAGCTTGTTACATACACGTCAGGTGGGTCGACGACAACCGTTGACTACCTGATGGTGCGTAGGCGAGATAGGGGGCACCTCCGAGACACAAAGGTGATCCCGGGGGAGGAGGCTGTTTCACAGCACCACTTGGTTGTCTGCGACGTAAGGGTGAAAGGTGCGAGGAGAGCTCGGCGGGTGAAGTACCAACCGAGAATGAAGGTGTGGAGGTTGAAAGAGGTGACAGTAAGGGAGGCATTAAAAGAGAGGCTGAGTAGGGTCGAGGATGATGTGGTTGAGCTTGAAAGTGGTTGGATGTCAATGAAAGCTAGTCTGTTGGGAGCCGTTGGTGAGGTATGTGGATGGACAAAAGGACCACCAAGGCACTCGGAAACATGGTGGTGGGATGATGAAGTTGGAAAGACGATTGACAAGAAGAGGAAGAAGTTCAAGGAGTGGCAGAAGGCGAAGGGTACGGGAGCAGAAACAGCTGAGCATGAAAGTTATAAGGCAGCCAGGAAGGCTGCAAAGAAAGAGGTAGCAAAGGCGCAGGAGGCATGTAGGAAAATGTTCGGAGAACGCTTGGATTCGGAAGAGGGTCAGAGAGCGGTATTCAGGATTGCAAAGCAGATAGCGAAAGAGAGGTGTGATGTGATGGGGGTGAGCTGCTTGAAGGATGAAGTGGGACAAATCGTTGTCGACCCAGATGGAATTAAAGGAAGATGGAAAAGATATATGGAAATGCTGTTGAATACAGAGAATGAATGGGATGGCAACATAGAGAGTAACCCAGTTTTAGGACCGGCAGAGAAGATAACTGAGAAGGAAGTTGAGGAAGCGATAAAAGCAATGAAGGGTAGAAAAGCGGGAGGGCCGACGGGAGTTGTGGGAGATATGTTGAAGGCAGCAGGAAGTTGGGGTGTGAAGAGAATGACAGAGATCTGTAATCTGGTGGTGAAAGAAGGCCGCATTCCAGTGGATTGGGAACTGAGTACCCTCGTCCCTCTATACAAGGGGAAATGTGACCCTCTGGAGTGTGGCTCGTACCGAGCGATAAAGTTATTGGAGCATGGAATGAAGGTATTGGAAAGGGTGTTGTAGAGGAGGATAAGGAAGAAAGTGAAGATCGACGAAATGCAGTTTGGATTTATGCCAGGAAGAGGAACGACAGACACGCTTTTCATTGTGAGGCAGTTGCAGGAGAAGTACATGGAGAAGAGGAAGAAGTTGTTTCTTGGGTTTGTTGATCTGGAGAAAGCATTCGATCGGGTTCCACGCAAAGTATTGACATGGGCATTGAGGAAGTTAGGAGTGGAGGAATGGTTGATCAGAGTAGTGATGGCAATGTACAAAAGAGCACGCACAGCTGTAAGGACGAAGGACGGGAACAGTGGTGAGTTTGAGGTGAAGGTGGGAGTGCATCAGGGGTCGGTACTAAGTCCACTACTATTTGTAGCTGTGATGGAGGTGCTGGCTCAGAACATAAAGGAGGGTTTACCGTGGGAGTTGTTGTATGCAGATGATCTGGTGTTGATTGCGGAAAGTATGGATGGACTGAAGGAAAAGATGAACACGTGGAAGGAATGTATGGAGACAAAAGGTCTGAAGGTGAATATCGGAAAGACGAAGGTGATGGCAAGTGGTAAAGCATGTGGTGAGGTGGAAAGAACTGGGAAGTGGCCCTGTGCTGTGTGTAGGAAGGGTGTCGGAGTGAACTCCATTCAGTGTACAATGTGCGCTGAGTGGGTTCATCAAAAATGTAGTGGTCTGAGAGGGTCATTAACCAGTGTGGCAGCTACATTCAAATGTAAGGTGTGCACAGAGGGAGCTGCAGATGGAGGAAATGTTGAGTTGGATCTTGGAGATGGCGTGAAGCTGGAAGGTGTGAAAACATTTTGCTACCTCGGAGACATGCTGAATGGAGAAGGTGGATCAGACTCGGCAACGGTTGCTCGAGTGAGATGTGCATGGAAGAAGTTTCGGGAATTGAGTGGCGTGCTGATGATGAGGGGAGTGTCGTTGAAGCTGAAGGGAAAGGTGTATGCTGCATGTGTGAGAAGTGTTATGATTTATGGGAGCGAGACATGGGTAATGAACGTAGAGCAGCAACGAAGGTTGGAAAGGGTGGAAATGCGAATGGTTCGACGGATGTGCGGAGTATCGTTGAGAGAGAGGAAGACAAATGATAAATTGCGAAAGATGATGGGAATAGAGCCTGTGATTGATGCTGTGAAGAGGAACAGGTTGAGATGGTTTGGTCATGTGTTGAGGAAGGATGAAAGTGACTGGTTGAGAAGAGTGATGGAAATGAATGTAGAAGGAAGTAGAAGACGGGGAAGACTGAGAAAGACTTGGCTAAAGATGGTGGAAGAAGAAATGCGGGCAAGGGGGTTAACAAGGAGAGATGCAGAAAATAGGGCAAAATGGAGAAGATTGTCATGGGGACCGCAAGGCTAACCCCCGCTCTAGCAGGGAAAATGGCCTTTAAAATGCATGTTGTGTTGTTGTTGTATGTCGGGAAGTTTGCCCGGCAAAAGCTATACCGGGCATGCCCGGGTATCAAGGGCGAGCCTTGGAAAGGTGAGTCTGGACCTGCCCGGGCGTGTTTGGCTGCGGCCTGGCAAGTCGAGGCTGGGCGTGCCCGGGCGCTCTGGACGAGCACTGGAAAGGCGATAGCGGGCATGCCCGGACGCTCTGGGCGAGCCCTGGAAAGGCGATAGCGGGCATGCCCGGACGCTCTGGGCGAGCCCTGGAAAGGCGATAGCGGGCATGCCCGGACGCTCTGGGCGAGCCCTGGAAAGGCGATAGCGGGCATGCCCGGACGCTCTGGGCGAGCCCTGGAAAGGCGAGAGCGGGCATGCCCGGGAAAGACGAGACCGGGCGTGCCCGGGAGGTTCGGGCGTGCCCGGGAACAGTGAGTCCGGGCATGCCCGGGAGAGGCGCGTCTGGCCGTGTTCTGGCCGGTGCAAGGCGAATGTGTGCATCCAGCGGTAACCGCTACAGAATAAGATATAACTATCGAACAGGGGTATTCTATTATTGGCTGACGTGTATGCTTGTGGACTAGTTATGGGACGCCCTTTTGACCTTTACACAGCTCCGGCGGAGGCAGGAGGCGCAGAATAACAATAATAATAATAATGATAAAGCACACAATCAAAAAAAAATACAGTCCTCATATCCGCAACAATATATATAAAACATCTTTCATGATGACAGAGTATTGTGATGCAGTTTCTGATTCAGGAGACCTTAAATCACCAGAAACCATTTAAAAACATTTTATGTGCACAACTTCATGTTGTTGGACTTAAATTATCTAACTTAAATTATATTATCTTAAATAACTTAAATTATCTAAAATATATGCATCTGGCAACTGGACTATGAAATGTTTTTCCCAGAATGCTTTGCCTCCATTCCCTTTGGATTTCCTCTCATCAAAACACAGTTAAATAGTTTATTCAGGACCTGAACCCCATGTTCACCGAGGCAGGTCCATACTTCACTCATATCTCCTCAGGTCCTCCTGATTTGCTAATTTTTATCACTCTTAAATCGGCTGTCTTGTCTTGCAGTACTTTTTTGTATAAATCAAAGATTCCAGGAGCAGCGTTTGAAAAGGAGTAGGTCAGTGAGTGTTGGTACACAGTTGAAATCCCACATCCAATCTTCCTTGTCTGACATTTAAATCGTTGCGATCCATCTTTGCCATGAGGATGTGATGAGGAATATAAAGAGATTTATGCTCAGTTGGAAACTTCAGGTTAACTTTCCCCACCAAGTGAAGTTAGAATTTGTCCTATCAAGGCAAAATCTTCTTCATGGTCGTGTCAACAACATGCATTTTAAAGGCCATTTTCCCTGCTAGAGCGGGGGTTAGCCTTGCAGTCCCCATGACAATCTTCTCCATTTTGCCCTATTTTCTGCATCTCTCCTTGTTAACCCCCTTGCCCGCATTTCTTCTTCCACCATCTTTAGCCAAGTCTTTCTCGGTCTTCCCCGTCCTCTGCTTCCTTCTACATTCATTTCCATCACTCTTCTCAACCAGTCACTTTCATCCTTCCTCAACACATGACCAAACCATCTCAACCTGTTCCTCTTCACAGCATCAATCACAGGCTCTATTCCCATCATCTTTCGCAATTCATCATTTGTCTTCCTCTCTCTCACCGATACTCCGCACATCCGTCGAACCATTCGCATTTCCACCCTTTCCAACCTTCGTTGCTGCTCGACGTTCATTACCCATGTCTCGCTCCCATAAATCACAACACTTCTCACACATGCAGCATACACCTTTCCCTTCAGCTTCAACGACACTCCCCTCATCATCAGCACGCCACTCAGTTCCCGAAACTTCTTCCATGCACATCTCACTCGAGCAACCGTTGCCGAGTCTGACCCACCTTCTCCATTCAGCATGTCTCCGAGGTAGCAAAATGTTTTCACACCTTCCAGCTTCACGCCGTCTCCAAGATCCAACTCAACATTTCCTCCATCTGCAGCTCCCTCTGTGCACACCTTACATTTGAATGTAGCTGCCACACTGGTTAATGACCCTCTCAGACCACTACATTTTTGATGAACCCACTCAGCGCACATTGTACATTGAATGGAGTTCACTCCGACACCCTTCCTACACACAGCACAGGGCCACTTCCCAGTTCTTTCCACCTCACCACATGCTTTACCACTTGCCATCACCTTCGTCTTTCCGATATTCACCTTCAGACCTTTTGTCTCCATACATTCCTTCCACGTGTTCATCTTTTCCTTCAGTCCATCCATACTTTCCGCAATCAACACCAGATCATCTGCATACAACAACTCCCATGGTAAACCCTCCTTTACGTTCTGAGCCAGCACCTCCATCACAGCTACAAATAGTAGTGGACTTAGTACCGACCCCTGATGCACTCCCACCTTCACCTCAAACTCACCACTGTTCCCGTCCTTCGTCCTTACAGCTGTGCGGCTCTTTTGTACATTGCCATCACTACTCTGATCAACCATTCCTCCACTCCTAACATCCTCAATGCCCATGTCAATACTTTGCGTGGAACCCGATCGAATGCTTTCTCCAGATCAACAAACCCAAGAAACAACTTCTTCCTCTTCTCCATGTACTTCTCCTGCAACTGCCTCACAATGAAAAGCGCGTCTGTCGTTCCTCTTCCTGGCATGAATCCAAACTGCATTTCGTCGATCTTCACTTTCTTCCTTATCCTCCTCTACAACACCCTTTCCAATACCTTCATTCCATGCTCCAATAACTTTTTCGCTCGGTACGAGCCACACTCCAGAGGGTCACCTTTCCCCTTGTATAGAGGGACGAAGGTACTCAGTTCCCAATCCACTGGAATGCAGCCTTCTTTCACCACCAGATTACAGATCTCTGTCATTCTCTTCACACCCCAACTTCCTGCTGCCTTCAACATATCTCCCACAACTCCCGTCGGCCCTCCGGCTTTTCTACCCTTCATTGCTTTTATCGCTTCCTCAACTTCCTTCTCAGTTATCTTCTCTGCCGGTCCTAAAACTGGGTTACTCTCTATGTTGCCATCCCATTCATTCTCTGTATTCAACAGCATTTCCATATATCTTTTCCATCTTCCTTTATTTCCATCTGGGTCGACAACGATTTGTCCCACTTCATCCTTCAAGCAACTCACCCCCATCACATCACACCTCTCTTTCGCCATCTGCTTTGCAATCCTGAATACTGCTTTCTGACCCTCTTCCGAATCCAAGCGTTCTCCGAACATTTTCCTACATGCCTCCTGCGCCTTTGCTACCTCTTTCTTTGCAGCCTTCCTGGCTGCCTTATAACTTTCATGCTCTGCTGTTTCTGCTCCCGTACCCTTTGCCTTCTGCCACTCCTTGAACTTCTTCCTCTTCTCGTCAATCCTCTTTCCAACTTCATCATCCCACTTCCAAAATGTTACTTCCAAATGTGCCCTTGGTCCAAACAATCGGCCCTCCAACATGGCCGTCTCATTACTTCCGGCTGTTTCAAAAGAGAGGCTTCATCGGCTCTCCAGATTGTATTTTTCACTCCGTGGGCAGCTGCGACCGGGCATAAATTTGACGAACTGACTTGTTGCAAAGGTGGCATCCTTTGACGGTGCCACGTTGAAAGTCACCGGGGATGGGGGGTTCGGGTCCGGGTTCAGGCTGAAGGCTAGCCCAATAGGAGTGGTCGGCGTTTGCCCAATGATTATGGTTCAAAAATATCGTAAACGTATCGATTGCATACGTTTGATTTGACAATAATTGATTGTCCTTTCTACAGGGGAAGAAGAGGTGAACAATCCAACCCATCCCGACTTTGTCCCGTCACCGTTTCTGCAGCCAGCTGACACAAGTGGACGTGCCGACCAATCTGCCGAGAAGATGCAACGCTGCGGGGGAGCATCCAGGTGGTCAAGTGCTTGTGGTGAGTGTTCTTTGTCACAATTTTAAGGAATGCAGACACGGCACTATGGCTCAGATTAGGCAGTGGCTCAGATTAGCTACAATAATTATGGTAAATTAAAGTGACCTGAAAAAATAACTCTTAGATGCCATTTCCTGGCACTTCGAGGCACACTCTGCAATACAATATTATTATTGGGTTTGTTGGCATGTAGGTATATTAATAGTGCTTTGAATGTCACGAAACAAATGTCAGTGATTGTGACCTTGGCAATGTGGGTGTCGGTGGATTATAGTCAGATTATAATATTGCTTGGGTTTCAGGCCAATACGCAGCTACGTTGTCCCGAGGGCCGAACGGCCGAGGTCAATATTCCGCCCTCGGGACAGCATAACGCGCATTGGCCAAAAACTCGAACAATATTTCCATTCTTATTATGATGGATGAAGGCAATGGTAATGGCTCCAATAATCGCAGACAAGCCTAAACTGCGCCACTCCCTTGTGGGAGTAGGCCTACATGACATGTATATGTGGTCGTGCACAGGCCACGCCCACGCGTGGCCAATATTTAGGGTGAATGTTGTTCGTATGGCGGCCATAGGCCATATTTTAAAACTTCGTTGCACCCACCCCCACCTTGTGTAAACCGACATCCCCAATAATTTCATTAAGTGCACCCATTTGGACCACATTAGGAGGGTTGTCAAGTTGTCGCGGTGTGCGGGGGTTTACGACAATGCGATTAATGTCTGCCGGTGTCAGGGTCCAAACGCGTTTTCTTGAATTCTTAAAATCACACATCACTCTGCCAATAATGGACATAGAGGGTCGTGTGAGGTGTCAAAATGATCAGAGTACTTCCATACAATATGGAAGCTGCAACCCAGCTGTCGGTGACATCTGCGGTTACCTCTGGGTCAAGAAATCTGTAAAAATGGTGAAATGTATATTTTGTCTTACATTTTGATACATCATAAATTGTCTTCATAACACAGAGAATAACGAAGGTATTGGTTTAATGTGTACTCTAAAAGTTTCCCAGTACACTGTGCAAAATAATGATACCACACAAATATATCTGATATTAATATTTCTGAGTTTAATACCGCAAAACCGAAGTGTACCCCCTTATTTTCTTCATGGTATATGCAATATGCATACAACATAAGTTTGGATACAGTCGATGTGATATTGGCAATTACTTCAGGTATAACATCGAGATAAATATCATGATTTTCGCGACTGCATTGCACATTATCAAGACTAAAGAGACCTGAATTAAAGATGCCTTAGATTATTTTGGCCACCTGTGGAATAATACACACAAACACAAAAATACACCATAAATGTTTCATTTGGAGATACAAATGTGTTTCATAATACTAAATGTTTGTCCAACAAAATCAGAATTCACTTGAATGTCCATCATATTTTCTATTCAGTTGAATGCCCATCATGTTCATGATTTAACTGAGATGTCGAGCAAAATAAAAGTTCACTTGAATGTCCATCTTGGTAACTATCCATTTTAATGTCTATCATGTTCACAATTCACTTAAATGTCCACCATACGGTAATTACAATGCATCTGAAAGTCCATCGGTTAGTCGAATCATCTGCTTCTGAATCAGATGTCTCATCACCAGCCAGAGAGTTTGCCGGCTTTGTGCATCTTGGTCCGCATTTACATGCACCAATGCATGGAGACGGACATGCTTTTACACGAGCATCTTGACGATGCACAACTTCTCTGGCATCCACAGCTTATTAACTCGCGGCAGGCATCTGGTACAGGTACGAGGCTCATTAGCTTTGGTACTAACTTCGCGCCATCGATGTGCTATCCACATTCCTCTGGTGGAGGAAGGTCAGGATATGCCTGTCCTGCATGTGTCCAGATCAGGGCTCGATAGGTAGCTCGCATGATGTCAAATGTCAGGGCATCTTTTGTTGGCGGTCGGTAGTCATTTTCTGAATGTTGCCAAATGATATTTCAGGATAAATGATGCAACATTCCCTGAAATATTGTTGTCGTCCTTGTCTTCCTTTCAGGTTGGGCAAGAACAGTGCTGTGGTGAAGTAGCTTGAATGGAGGCCTGATCTCGATTACCTTCGGGGTGATTGATTCGTTTTGGCAGTGCCAGGACCGGTGATGTCCTGGCACCACCTTGCCTGGTGTTCATGCTCATCCACCGATGGAAATGGAAAAATGAAATCCACCTCATTCAGCGGTTTTATACATCATGAATACGTCGAACGTCGATGTTATGATTGTTGCTTGACGTGTGATTCTTGAACAGCGGTTGTTCAAAACATTTTCGTCTTCAAGAAGAATCGAGGAAAAAAGGCATTAACCGAACTGTTACCTTTTCGCTCCGTTACCTTCAAAGTTATAAATGCTTGGGCAATGGGCATTCCGCCCGCCCGCCCGTGTCCATTTTTCTTGTGCTCCCCCCATAGTGTTCCGTCTTCCCCAATATGGTCGCTCCATTGACGAAGGGTCATTTGTTACAGCCTTGTGAAATAGTTTTAAAGCTGCAGTCATTGCAAACAAAATAATTGTACCTTTAACATTTCCCAATGAGAGAGAGCAAAGATTATTCATGAAAAAAGAAATCATTTGTGCAGAGAATGATCAGTTTTTGTTTTTACTCGTATAATAACGTTCTCAGTGACGCAATGAATGTGACATGTGACATGTGACATGGATATGGATATCACCCCAGGTATTTTCTATATGTGGTGTTTGCATTTTGTGAAGAGCTTTACATGAATGAACGAATGAATGATCGAATGATCAATAAATTAGAATTTATTCGAGAATGCCTCCACATATAAAATGGCAAAAGGAAAAGTAGTGTTTCAGGTTATTGGATGAATGTGCAATTGAACGTGAAATAAATCAAAAAATGTAAAAATACTTTTGAGTTTTTTTTAAATTTAATGTTGTACTCAAAAGTGTGGATATATTGGCGAAGGAAGGGTGCTTGATTTATTTATATATACTAGCGTCCAGCGTGCGTGACTCGGCGCGCCCCGCGCGCTTCACCGCACGTCGTATCGGAGGGGTCGGCATCTTTGACCATTTCGGGGTGCTTTGGGTCTTCGGGATGTTTTGGGCCTTCGGGGTCTTTTGGGGTATTGGTGGCCTGAAGGGTCTTGGCGGAATTAACGCAATTAAGAGGGTTAATGTAGAGTGTGGTCATTTTATTTGAAGAAGAAGAAGAAGACTTTTTTTTGTTTGTTTTGTTTTTTTATATACAGAATCGAGGCTCGTGAAAGAGCTAACATTTATCAAACAAAGTATATAAAAAGGGGACCGGTACACAAGATGGGGAGAGAAGGGGAGGAAGCACACAAACACAACATTTGAGAGCAGGGACATCGGGAGATGTGTGGGAGGGAGAGGGCTTGGGGGGAGGCAGGATCGGTATAAAATGCAAGGACACCAAGGACTTTCAGCAAAGAAGTTGGTATTTCAAAAAAGTGGATTTGGGGTGAAATTAGCGGGGGTAGAAAAGATCAAGGTTTTGGATTGGGGAAGATAAAAGATGGTGGCGAACAGCTGTTTTAAAGACCTGGAGGGAGGAGTGCGATTGAAGAGAGTGAGGGAGTTTGTTCCAGAGGCGGGACAAAAGAAGAATGAAGGAGTGAAGGTGAGCGGAGAGTCTTGATTTTGGCAGTTTAACCACAAGAGGGTTGCAGGCAGATCTTGTGCGACCTGTAGGAATATTTGGGGGACAGAGCACAGACAGGGCTGGGGGGTGAGGGGGCGGGCTACGCCGGAGATGAGTCGGTAGAAGACGGAAAGACCACCAACCTGCCTGCGGTGAGTAAGTGAAAGGCCCTCGGAGATGGCGTCATCGCGGGAGATTCCAATGATTCTGAACGCTTTGGTTTCAACAGCGTGAAGATGAGCTAGGTGTGAGGCAGGAGCACCGGCCCAGAGGGGAGAGCAATACTCCATTGAGCTGCGGACGAAAGCCTCGTATGTGGCGAGGAGCTCAGGTGTGCCAAGGAAGGACTTCGCACGACGGAGGATGCCCAGTCGGCGACTGGCTTTGGAGGCCGGCTTGGAAATGTGCTTTTTTTCCAGGAAAGATCATGGCACATAGTGAGACCCAACCCAAAAGCTTGAGTGACAGAACTTCTTGGAGAGGAATATTCAGAAAGTGGATGGGAGGGTTGTCCAGTCGGTCTTTTCGGAGAGACATCGTAAGAGTGTGAGATTTGTTTCGGATTGAAAGACACGTTCCACTTGTTTGCCCAGTCTGTGATTTTGTCCAGGTCTGCAGAGAGCGAGGAGGCTGCAGACTGCCGATCTGAGGGATGAGCAATGGAGCGGCACAACAGAGTGCAGTCGTCAGCAAAGAGTCAGAGAGATCATTGATGAAGACCAGAAAAAGCACAGGGCCCAGAACACTGCTTTGGGGAACTCCAGCCTGAACAGGAAGAGGAGGTGAGAGAAAGCCATTCAGGGCCACACGCTCACTACGACTAGAGAGGAAGTCCATGCGCCAGCCATGCGCGGATATTTCTATGGATACCAAAGGAGGAGAGTTTGGTGAGCGGAGCGGCGTGCCAGACCGTATCGAAGGCACGTCGTATGTCGAGGGAGACGCCTCTGATTTCCCGTTTGGCATTGAGGACCCCTCCCTCCCTCCATCCATTGTTGAGACAGCAGAAGCAGCATGTCCAGAGTGGAGTGACCTGGTCTGGAAGCAAATTGATGACCAGAGATCAAGCCATTGGAGAAGAGGAAACATTTCATATCCGAAGCAATGATGCATTCCAGGACTTTGCTGATAATAATTGGGAGAAGGCTGATTGGTCTGTAGTCGCTAGGATCTGTTTTTGTGCAAAGCGGTGATGTTGGCTGATTTCCAAGCAGATGGCAGTTGACCTTGAGCAAAAGAGAGGGTGAAGAGAACAGAGAGAGGGAGTGAAGGAGCGGAAGAACAGCATTTTCGGACCCGTGGGCTGATGCCGTCAGGTCCAGTTGCAGAATCGGAGTCGAGGGTTGACAGAAACTTTTCCACCTCGTCGGGCGGAAAGGACACGGAGCACCTGGGTACGACTGGGTACAGAGAGGGATGGGTGTGGCGCACAAGATTTAGAGGCAAACACAGAGTTGAGGCATTCAGCTTTTTCACGTGCGGAGGCAGCCGTGTAGCCGTTTGAGCTGAGGGGGGGGATGGAGGGGGAACAAACACCAGAAACAGATTTGACCAGACGCCACCAGGATTCGGAAGAGGGAGACAGACAAGACAGTTCGGTATTGAGAACGGAGAGATATTGTTTCCTGGCTCTCCTGAGGGTGGACACACACTTGTTTCGGGCTTTGTGAAAGGAAATGACATTTCCTTCCGTTGGATTTGCTTTCCAGGAGACGAAGGCAAGTTGTTTCTGGGCAACAGCCTCACCGCAACATTCCGTGCTGCACCATGGACGGGAGGAAGCGTACGACAACTGAAGACGACATGGCATAAATCTGTGCATGAGAGAGAGAGAGAGAGAGAGAGCAATTTACTTTGGAAGAATTCCCAGGATGATGTCAGTTGCTGTCAGAGGTGGTAGAGATGGGAGACCAGTCCAGATGATTGATGGCTGCTTGAAGACCGTGCCAGTTGGCCTGAGTGAAATGCCAGACTCGTCGACGCTGAGCAGAGCTCCCTGAGAATGGTCAGAGAGATGTCCACTTTAACAAGCACATGATCAGAAGAGCCGATTGGAGCAGAAGAAGAGCAGCAGACATTTTCAGGTAAGTTAGTCATAACCAAGTCCAGAAGAGAAGATGCTCCGTTGACTGAGATCCGGGTGGGGAAATTGACAGATTGTGTCAGTCCCAGTGAGTCGCAGAAGTCCTTTGCTGAGGAGCCATGGCTGGTGAGAGAGGTACCCACACCCAGCCAACTGGCATGGTGACAATTTAAATCACCACATATGAGGAAGAGAGACTTGGGATGAGTGCATAGAAGTGGGTCCATATTATCAGACAGCGACATGTAGATGGAGTCATCACCGTTTGGTGGACGGTACAACACACATATGAACAAGAGGTGGGAGCGAAGGGGAAGCCGTAGCCACAGGTATTCCAGGGGGTGAGGTGGAGAGAGTGCAGTGCAGTGCATTGCAGTGCAGGGCGACTGAGGAAGAGAGTTTTTGATAAAGACAGCAACCCCGCCTCCAGGACGAGGCTCAGGTCTATCATACCGGAGGAGGGAGTAACCTGGGAGAGATACCAAGGAATCAGAGACATCATGAAGGAGGAAAGTTTCTGTTAAGCAGATCACGTCTGCTTTGTCAGAAGCAACCTGTATGGAGAGATCGGTCAAGTTTGAACGAAGGCCCCAGATGTTTGAGGTCCATACCGTTCGTTAATGAAGAGGAAGGGGGACCATCGGATACAGAACAGGGGGGACGAGGGGTCGGGTAAGATGTGCAAGAGGTAGGGAGAGCCGTTGAAGGTGTGTCAGAGATTTCAGAATAGCTTGGAGAAAGGGAAGGATGGGGCGGACAGTCTAACTCTAATGACTGACTCTTTCTAGTGGTGGACTCGTGCACTTTGACATCGACGGTGACGAGAGCTACCTGTAGGTCCCGTGATGACATTCTGGGGTGCTCGGAAGCTTATTTCAGCATCTTGCGGTCTGCTCTCGGGCTGAACTTGCCGGGGCGGCATGGCCCGAACAAGTTGGCAGTTGTTTGGAATCTTCTCCACCTGTAGATGATCTTCCGGACAGTCGAATGATTCGTTTCAAATTGTTTGGAGATCTTTTTAAATCCCTTCCCAGACTCGTAGGCATCTATAACCTTCTTTCTGAAGGCCGCAGACAGCTCTTTTGATCTTGGCATGGTGACGCCGCACACTTCAACAACAAAGAGCAAACCAAACGAAATGTCAGATTTAAATAAGACAGGTTCCTCCAAGATCCTCTCCAACGATGTTCTAATCATTTGCACCTCAGCTGGTGCACCTGATTCTAATTTTAGGTATTTGAAGTAGTAATAAATGTAGGGGTGTACTTACTTTTTCCACATGCGAAATTTGCATTTATGTTTATTTAAAATATACAATGGACTACAAAATGTAAATATTTCATGATATTTGTTTTATTATATCATCTTTAAATATCAATATTGTTGAAATGAAGATCAAATAGCTGTATCTAAACTCTCTGGTCACGCACAGTCAGTCATGGCTGTTGTCTACCGCCCTCCCAAACCACACCCATCATCCTGTCTGACTTCTCCTACTTTCTGACCCAGCTATGTTCCCTCTCCCCCTCAATCGTCGTCGTCCTTGGTGATTTCAATATCCACATGGACTCCACTGACTTCACTGATTTACTCACCTGCTTTAACCTCACTCAACATGTCAACTTTCCTACCCATAACCGTGGTCACATTTCGGACCTTGTCTGCTCTACTGGATTGATTTTGCACCATCTCTCTGGCTCCGACCTCACCCTCTCTGACCACTTAGCCATCACTATGACCGTCAACGTTCCCACCCCAGCACCAAGGCATTATCGCACGATCAACTTCCGTAAGCTAAACGCTCTTTCACCTACCTCATTGTCATCCACCCTCTCTGAAAAAATGTCCACTTCTCCCTTCGTTGACCTCCACACCCCTTCTGACCTCACTGACTACTACAACCGCACTCTCTCCTGCCTTGACCAACTTGCGCCTATAAAAACCAAAACCGTTTATTTCACCCATTCTGTTCCCTGGTTTACCCCTGAACTCCGCCTGATGAAAACTCGTGCTCACCAACTTGAAAGACTCAGCAATAAAACAGGTCTCACAGTTCACTCCCAAGCCTACAAGGACCACCTACAACACTATAAAGATGCCCTCTCCCGCGCCCGCTCCGCCTACTACTCTCAACTTATCCACTCTGGCTCCGGAAAGCCAAAAGCACTCTTCTCTACAATAAATAAACTCCTCAGCCCCCTGAACACCGCCACCCAGTCATTCACAGTAGACAACTGCATCTCCTTCCTTTCATTCTTCCAACGCAAAATTGAAAACATCTACAACAGCTTGACCACCGCCGCACCTGCCCCCCCTTATCCTGCCATCCCCTGTCTCAATTCTCCCCAGTCTCCCCTACTGACCTCTCTGAACTCCTCATAGGAATGAAAACTGCCACCTGCACTCTTGACCCCATCCCCTCCAGCTTTGTCAAGGCCTCCCTTTGTGCTCTCTCTCTCTCCACTTATCATTGCAACAATAAACTCCTCCCTGTCTACAGGCATCGTCCCACCATCCCTCAAAATTGCTGCTGTTACCCCCATTCTGAAAAAACCTGGACTAAACCCTGACACCCTAAACAACTTCAGACCCATCTCCAACCTACCCTTTGTGTCGAAAGTTTTGGAACACGCTGTAGCCACTCAACTCAAACATCACCTCTCTGCCAATGACCTGTATGAAACATTCCAATCCGGATTCCGCTCCAACCACAGTACTGGAAACTGCTCTCCTCAAAATCACCAACGACCTTCTCCTCTCCTCTGACGCTGGCAACCTCAACATTCTCATCCTCCTCGACCTGAGCGCCGCGCCGCCTTTGACACTATCGATCACACCATCCTCCTCACCCGACTTGAAACCACCTTTAACGTTACCGGCACTGCCCTCTCTTGGATTAAATCATACCTCTCTGACAGACGCCAGTTCATCTCCATCAATAACTGCAAATCCCCCACTGCTCCCCTCCCCCAAGGTGTCCCCCAAGGTTCAGTCCTTGGCCCCCTCCTCTTCATCCTTTACCTGTCCCCCCTCGGTCACTTAATCCGCCGTCATGGTCTCCAATTCCACTGCTACGCCGATGACATCCAGCTTTTCATCTCCACCAAGTCCATCTGCACCGCCACCCACTCTATCCTGACAAATTGCATCACTGAAATAAAATCCTGGCTTCAAATCAACTTCCTCAAACTTAACTATGATAAATCTGAAATAATCATCATTGGCCCAAAAACGCTCATAAAATCCACCCATAACTTTGCCCTCAACATCGACGGTATCCCAGTATCCACGTCCCCTCACATCCGGAATCTTGGCATAATCTTTGACCAATCCCTCTCCTTCGACAAATACACTAAACAGATCACAAAGACAGCCTTCTTTCACCTGAAAAACATCGCCCGTCTCCGTCCATCCCTCTCCTCCACGGCTGCAGAAACCCTCATCCACGCCTTCATCACCTCCCGTCTGGACTACTGCAATAGCCTCCTCTATGGTTCACCCTCAACAATCACCAATAAACTCCAATACATTCAGAACTCCGCTGCCCGTCTACTCACCCATTCCCGGACCCGTGACCACATCACCCCCCCCCCCCGATGGCTCCCCATCTCCCAGAGAATCCAGTACAAAATCCTCCTCTTGACCTACAAAGCCCTCCATGACCTGGCCCCATCCCCATCCTACCTGGCTGACCTCCTCTCCAGACACACTCCCACCCCCATCCGGACCAAATTCAGATCCTGGGGGGACAGGGCCTTCTCCATCGCTGCTCCCACCCTCTGGAACTCACTACCTCACACCATCAGAGACTCGTCCTCCTCCTCCTCACTCACCACATTCAAAACATCACTCAAGACCCACCTGTTCAACACTGCATTCAACATTTAACCCACAGCATTTAACCCCTGACTATCTGTTGTCCTTCTCCCTCCTTTTTGCTTTGAATATTTCCCTGTTGATTCTTGTCTTTTTTGCAATTGTTTTTATGTTTTACACTCTGTCAAAGCGTCTTTGGGCTTCCTGAAAAGCGCTATATAAAATAAATGCATTATTATTATTATTATTATTATTATTATTATTATCTATATAATAATACCGTAAGGACTCGACTTTGTTATCCCTTTTACGCCGCACCCAGTGACCCAATGCCCCGGCACTAATGGATTTACGATCTACGAACCGCGCTCTTTGTTTATCACCTACAGCCATACTCGAAAAATCTGAATTAGCCGACGTTGGGGCCCAAAAGCATCCGATTAACGGCCGATACGACGCCATCTTACGACTCCATCGTATTGGCGTCTGCTGGGTGAAGGCGCAACAAGCCGTCCGCTGATTGGACAATCCTGATCATGCATTCCGCCATTTGTGCCGGTGTCGTCGATCGCGCTGTACGCTAACCTCATCAGGTGGGTTTACCATAATGTCTTCCATATACTGTGATTACAACGAAGTGAAACTGATCAGCAGCCCATCAGTATCATATAAAGCAATAAATACCAAGGCTTCAGCTTCTGAAAGCTTAAAACAAAGTGTACTTCGCCGAGTGACGAAACGTAGGCGTAGGCCTCGGCCCTACCTATCCAGTTGTTGTTTCCGTTGTGTAAGGGGGGGAAAAAACAAACATTTTGGCCTCAGACCTTTGAGAGTACGTCGTTCCGTGAACTTTTTGAACGGGCCTCGTATGCCATGCTTCGTCAACGTTGGGTTGTTTTTAAATGATTTGAAGGATTAACTTAAGCACCTTGAATAGAGCAGTTTATTGTTCCTCAAAGACCAGTGTGTAAGTTGACTCAATATGATGGTAACTTTGCAATTCCTGCGTTGTCTCTGAATCAGCTGGCTGAGTCATATTGTCGTAGGGTCGGTCATGATCAGCCCCCCCCCCTCCCCCTCCCTTTCGTTTCACCAACTCCTGCATCTGCCACCGTTCATGATTATCAAAGTAGGCTTTACCCTGTTCACGATAAGGTAGAAATCAGAGTTGTATACGAAGAGATAAAAGGATGCCATTGACTTCGAGACGGTACGTGATATTTTCAAAAGTATATCGTAGCGTTGTCATTTAATTAGCTTGCAATAAATACGTTGTTCATATACGCACTCTTCATTCTCATCTTTCTTCCTAACTCTTACTCGGACAAGCAAATCCCCTATGCCATCCATAATGGTACACTCTATCCATACACCACATCCTCCCTTCCGTGGATGTTCCACGGGTTTCGGCTAGTTATTATTATTATTATTATTATTACGTTGAAATACGTTGAAAAAGTCAAAACTTCACATGGGGTGTAGGGGAAGGCGGGGCAAGTTGAGCCAGTTTTTGTTCTTGGAATGTTAGGACTGAACTTACTGATGATCTTGCACAAATGAGTATCTTGCCTTCTAATTTAATCCTTGGGAAACATTTTGTAGCTGGTTCTTACTTTCTATCCCCACACTGAAAGTCACTGTGACATTTTGAAAAAACGGAGGCAAAATGGCTCAACTTGCCCGCCTGAGGGGTAAGTTGATCCAACCTCTGGGGTAAGTTGTACCACATAGGGGTAAGTTGATCATTGCCCCAAATAAAGATAACTAAAGTAGAAAAGCATTGTTTTGCCAGAAAAAAATATTTAATGTTGTAAAATTCTACAACACTGAACGAAATGATTACCTTGTGTTCATGGTTATAGTAATCAGTTACGAACAAATTGAGTCACTCTCATAGAAAAACAAGATTGTCAACTGTGGTAAGAAAAGTCAACTCGATCCACCTGTCACAGTTTCAAGTCACAATAAAAGAAAAGTGTCCCAAATACACCCAGAAAGGCCAACAGTCAGACTGTGGCAATTAAGGCACAATATCTTGCTCATCAATGCCAGCTTCATCATTTGGATCTGCAACTAAAAGTAAAACATGTCAGAAATCAAGTCAATTAAGCTGCCAAACTGACAAGTCACAATAATTGAACACAAGCTGTCCAGAACAACGGGCAGAACTGCCAACGCACTTAGGCTGTGGCAGCTTACGCACGATGTCTTGCAGTTCAAATCCTGCTTCATCCTTTGGGTTTGGAACAAACACTGGGTTGTCAGATCCAACTTTTCCAGCAACTTTCTGCAGGAAGACACCTTCAAACTGAAATTCCTCTCCATTCAGTACATCAACCCGAGCAATGTAATGCACAAATCTTGATTTGCCAGCACATTTGACAACTACAAAGTCACCTTCAATGATATCCTATTCACTGTCCACATCTGATTCGTCATCATACTCAACTTCTGAATCACCATCTGTCTCACTGGAACTAGGGGTGTTTGATCTTGGGGGACATGTCTTTTTCCCATTAGCTTTGAACAAGCATCTCTTTGATTTCTTGGCTGATGGCTTCCGTTTGCGATTTTCAGATAGGGCTGCAAGCTCCTGGCATACTGGGGTGTGGAGATGGTACACCCAGTGTGGTGCAGGCTCGCAATGTATCCAATGACCGGGGTACGGTAATAATATGGTATTCTGTAAGCGCTTTGAGCCTTTGGGGAAAAGCGCATTATAAATGCTAATTATTATTATCTCCACCAACATGAGTTGGCAAGTTGAGCCATGGCTCGATTTGCCCCGTAGGGTCTGGCTCAACTTACCCCAGTCTGAACTTTCTGAGATGTCTCCACATACACACATCTTCTATGCATCCATCGTATTAAAGTCTACGACAAGAATGGAGACACATACCTGGACTAACAATAATTGTCATCTGATATCCATATTATCTCCATGCTGCATATGGAAGAAACGTGAACTTACCTGTTTTACACCTTTTTACTTTTATGGCTGAAAATTGGATTTTTCCCTCTGCAACACTGGTTTCCGTTTCAATTTCAATTTAGAAAACAATATGGCACAACGTGGACTTATGCAATGGGGCATCTATACTATAGATGGCGCCACCACAAAGTCTGACTCATTCATAAATGGCTGGGAGGTGGTGCCTCACTTCAACTTACCCCGATGCTCAACTTGCCCCGCCTTCCCCTACTTACTCTTTCACGTGACTGTACAATGCATTTAGGATCGGAGGCAAGAAATAAATATACCGTACAGTGTTTTTCACCTTTTTATTGGACAAAAACCAATTATGTATATATTTCAACAAGGAGGCTCACTTTCATTTCATCACATGCAGTGTTATTTGTAAAAGTTTATGCATGCCTGCCTGCATAATAAATCTTACGCTTCCATGTAATAAGAATAATAATAATTAGTAATATAATACCGAGTGTTTAGACAATACTCAATAGTCAATACAAATGTGTTCTACTTGTGACTCGGCGCACCTCTCATATATCTAACAGTAACATGTACGCAACTACAAGGATGTAATATTGTAATGACAATATACCATCAGAACAGACAACATGTTGTTGTTGTTCAAGGAATATTATTAATATTATTGTCCAGCAATTTATGTATTTACGATTTTAGTCCAACTCCAATAGCTGATGATTTATTGGCATAAATGTGTTGCTCGATATTAATATTAATATTGTAGCGACCCATTGGTCCCCCAAGCGAGACCAGCAGCAGAATCGCCTTGCTCCAGCCGGTGACGTAACCTTGCTCCAGCCGGTGACGTAACTAGATCAATCACATGGGGGTTAAATGCATGTTCCAAGTGAGCTCCAATCGGTGGAGGCGTCGTGGTGCACCGGGCTAAGGCGGGCCACGATGACGTATCAACGATGAGATCGAGAGCTGCAAGCAAACTGCTAAAGGTTCGAACCCTCGATCCTGGGCCCCCGCAGGTGTTGCGCCGCGGAAAATGAGCCTTCAAGCCAAAGACGTCCGGACGGACGCCCCGGGCACCCGGGCCTCCACCCTTTTGAATCTAAACCAATTAATCAATAATTAATCACTGAAAAGCTAATTAATGCATTTGAAATCGTCCACCGTTCCTTGTCGTGACGTCACATTCAACCGACCGTAAAATGAAATGTTGTTGTTTTTTTGAAAGATATTTAAATAATCTCGTTGACCCTTAAGGACTTATATATATATATATATAAAACCCTTCGGTTTATAATTATATATAAAATCGATGGACCATCCACAGGGTAAAGGAAAGAATAAAAGAAAAAAATATCACTTCCCGTTCCAGATCCAGGAAGTTGACCCCCAGAGGAAGAAGAAGAAGAACAACCACCCTCCGGCTCGTCACTCGTCACTCGTCACTCGTCGTCCTCGGGCACACTGCAACTGTAAGTTGAAGGTGCAGGTAGTTGCACAGTCTCTGTGGTACGCTGCTTGTAGGTGCAGGTAGTTGGACAGTCTCTGTGGTACGCTGCTTGTTGGTTTCGGCAGTTGCACAGTCGCTGTGGTACGCTGCTTGTTGGTGTAGGTAGTTGCACAGTCTCTGTGGTGCGCTGCTTGTTGGTTTCGGCAGTTGCACAGTCTCTGTGGTACGCTGCTTGTAGGTGTAGGTAGTTGCACAGTCTCTGTGGTATGCTGCTTGTATGTGTAGGTAGTTGCACAGTCTCTGTGGTATGCTGCTTGTTGGTGTAGGTAGTTGGACATTCTTTGTGGTATGCTGCTTGTATGTGTAGGTAGTTGCACAGTCTCTGTGGTATGCTGCTTGTAGGTGTAGGTAGTTGCACAGTCGCTGTGTTGTGCTGCTTGTAGGTGTAGGTCGTTGCACAGTCTCTGTGGTATTCTGCTTGTAGGTGTAGGTAGTTGCACAGTCGCTGTGGTATGCTGTTTGTTGGTTTCGGTAGTTGCACAGTCTCTGTGGGATGCTGCTTGTCGGTGTTGGTCGTTGCACAGTCTCTGCGTTATGCTGCTTGTAGGTGGAGGTAGTGGGACAGTCTTTGTCGTATGCTGCTTGTAGGTGTAGGTAGTTGCACAGTCTCTGTGGTATGCTGCTTGTAGGTGTAGGTAGTTGCACAGTCTCTGTGGTATGCTGCTTGAAGGTGTAGGTAGTTGCACAGTCTCTGTTGGATGCTGCTTGTCGGTGAACATAGTTGCACAGTCGCTGTGGTGTGCTGCTTGTAGGTGGAGGTAGTGGGACAGTCTTTGTCGTATGCTGCTTGTAGGTGTACATAGTTGCACAGTCGCTGTGGTATACTGCTTGTAGGTGTAGGTAGTTGCACAATTCTCTGTGGTATGCTGCTTGTAGGTGTAGGTAGTTGCACAGTCTCTGTTGGATGCTGCTTGTCGGTGAACATAGTTGCACAGTCGCTGTGGTGTGCTGCTTGTAGGTGTAGGTCGTTGCACAGTCTCTGTGGTATGCTGCTTGTAGGTGAAGGTAGTTGCACAGTCCTGTGGTATGCTGCTTGTAGGTGTACATAGTTGCACAGTCGCTGTGGTATGCTGCTTGTAGGTGTAGGTAGTTGCACAGTCTGTGTGGTATGCTGCTTGTAGGTGGAGGTAGTTGCACAGTCTCTGTGGTATACTGCTTGTAGGTGTAGGTAGTTGCATAGTCTCTGTGGGATGCTGCTTGTAGGTGCAGGTAGTTGCACAGTCTCTGTGGTACGCTGCTTGTAGGTGTAGGTAGTTGCACAGTCTCTGTGGTGCGCTGCTTGTTGGTTTCGGCAGTTGCACAGTCTCTGTGGTATGCTGCTTGTAGGTGAAGGTAGTTGCACAGTCTCTGTGGTACGCTGCTTGTAGGTGCAGGTAGTTGGACAGTCTCTGTGGTGCGCTGCTTGTAGGTGCAGGTAGTTGCACAGTCTCTGTGGTACGCTGCTTGTAGGTGCAGGTAGTTGCACAGTCTCTGTGGTGCGCTGCTTGTTGGTTTCGGCAGTTGCACAGTCTCTGTGGTACGCTGCTTGTAGGTGCAGGTAGTTGGACAGTCTCTGTGGTACGCTGCTTGTTGGTTTCGGCAGTTGCACAGTCTCTGTGGTACGTTGCTTGTTGGTGTAGGTAGTTGCACGGTCTCTGTGGTGCGCTGCTTGTTGGTTTCGGCAGTTGCACAGTCTCTGTCGTACGCTGCTTGTTGTTGTATCTAGTTGGACAGTCTCTGTGGTATGCTGCTTGAAGGTGGAGGTAGTTGGACAGTGTCTGTGGTATGCTGCTTGTCGGTGTACATAGCTGCACAGTCGCTGTGGTATGCTGGTTGTAGGTGTAGGTAGTTGCACAGTCGCTGTGGTATGCTGCTTGTAGGTGCAGGTAGTTGCACAGTCTCTGTGGTGCGCTGCTTGTAGGTGCAGGTAGTTGCACAGTCTCTGTGGTACGCTGCTTGTAGGTGCAGGTAGTTGCACAGTCTCTGTGGTGCGCTGCTTGTTGGTTTCGGCAGTTGCACAGTCTCTGTGGTACGCTGCTTGTAGGTGCAGGTAGTTGGACAGTCTCTGTGGTACGCTGCTTGTTGGTGTCGGCAGTTGCACAGTCTCTGTGGTACGTTGCTTGTTGGTGTAGGTAGTTGCACAGTCTCTGTGGTGCGCTGCTTGTTGGTTTCGGCAGTTGCACAGTCTCTGTCGTACGCTGCTTGTTGTTGTATCTAGTTGGACAGTCTCTGTGGTATGCTGCTTGGAGGTGGAGGTAGTTGGACAGTCTCTGTGGTATGCTGCTTGTCGGTGTACATAGTTGCACAGTCGCTGTGGTATGCTGCTTGTAGGTGTAGGTAGTTGCACAGTCGCTGTGGTATGCTGCTTGTAGGTGCAGGTAGTTGCACAGTCTCTGTGGTGCGCTGCTTGTTGGTTTCGGCAGTTGCACAGTCTCTGTGGTACACTGCTTGTAGGTGCAGGTAGTTGCACAGTCTCTGTGGTACGCTGCTTGTAGGTGCAGGTAGTTGCACAGTCTCTGTGGTGCGCTGCTTGTTGGTTTCGGCAGTTGCACAGTCTCTGTGGTACGCTGCTTGTAGGTGCAGGTAGTTGGACAGTCTCTGTGGTACGCTGCTTGTTGTTGTATCTCGTTGGACAGTCTCTGTGGTATGCTGCTTGGAGGTGGAGGTAGTTGGACAGTCTCTGTGGTATGCTGCTTGTCGGTGTACATAGTTGCACAGTCGCTGTGGTATGCTGCTTGTAGGTGTAGGTAGTTGCACAGTCGCTGTGGTACACTGCTTGTAGGTGCAGGTAGTTGCACAGTCTCTGTGGTGCGCTGCTTGTTGGTTTCGGCAGTTGCACAGTCTCTGTGGTACGCTGCTTGTTGTTGTATCTAGTTGGACAGTCTCTGTGGTATGCTGCTTGGAGGTGGAGGTAGTTGGACAGTCTCTGTGGTATGCTGCTTGTCAGTGTACATAGTTGCACAGTCGCTGTGGTATGCTGCTTGTAGGTGTAGGTAGTTGCACAGTCGCTGTGGTATGCTGCTTGTAGGTGTAGGTAGTTGCACAGTCTCTGTGGTATGCTGCTTGTAGGTGTAGGTAGTTGCACAGTCTGTGGGATGCTGCTTGTAGGTGTAGGTAGTTGCACAGTCGCTGTGGTATGCTGCTTGTTGGTGTACGTAGTTGCACAGTCGCTGTGGTATGCTGCTTGTATGTGTATGTAGTTGGACAGTCGCTGTGGCATGCTGCTTGTTGGTGTAGGTAGTTGCACATTCGCTGTGGTATTCTGCTTGTATGTGTAGGTAGTTGCACAGTCGCTGTGGTATGCTGCTTGTATGTGTAGGTAGTTGCACATTCGCTGTGGTATGCTGCTTGTATGTGTAGGTAGTTGTAGTGTCGCTGTGGTATGCTGCTTGTTGGTGTAGGTAGTTGCACAGTCGCTGTGGTATGCTCCTTGTATGTGTAGGTTGTTGCACAGTCGCTGTGGTATGCTGCTTGTCGGTGTACGTAGTTGCACAGTCTCTGTGGGATGCTGCTTGTAGGTGTAGGTAGTTGCACAGTCTCTGTGGTATGCTGCTGGAAGGTGTAGGTAGTTGCACACTGCACAGTCTGTGGTATGCTGCTTGTAGGTGTACATAGTTGCACAGTCGCTGTGGTATACTGCTTGTAGGTGTAGGTAGTTGCACAGTCTCTGTGGTACGCTGCTTGTTGGTGAACATAGTTGCACAGTCGCAGTGGTGTGCTGCTTGTAGGTGTAGGTCGTTGCACAGTCTCTGTGGTATGCTGCTTGTAGGTGAAGGTAGTTGCACAGTCCTGTGGTATGCTGCTTGTAGGTGTACATAGTTGCACAGTCGCTGTGGTATGCTGCTTGTAGGTGTAGGTAGTTGCACAGTCTCTGTGGTATACTGCTTGTAGGTGTAGGTAGTTGCATAGTCTCTGTGGGATGCTGCTTGTAGGTGCAGGTAGTTGCACAGTCTCTGTGGTACGCTGCTTGTAGGTGCAGGTAGTTGCACAGTCTCTGTGGTGCGCTGCTTGTTGGTTTCGGCAGTTGCACAGTCTCTGTGGTACGCTGCTTGTAGGTGCAGGTAGTTGGACAGTCTCTGTGGTGCGCTGCTTGTAGGTGCAGGTAGTTGCACAGTCTCTGTGGTACGCTGCTTGTAGGTGCAGGTAGTTGCACAGTCTCTGTGGTGCGCTGCTTGTTGGTTTCGGCAGTTGCACAGTCTCTGTGGTACGCTGCTTGTAGGTGCAGGTAGTTGGACAGTCTCTGTGGTACGCTGCTTGTTGGTTTCGGCAGTTGCACAGTCTCTGTGGTACGTTGCTTGTTGGTGTAGGTAGTTGCACAGTCTCTGTGGTGCGCTGCTTGTTGGTTTCGGCAGTTGCACAGTCTCTGTCGTACGCTGCTTGTTGTTGTATCTAGTTGGACAGTCTCTGTAGTATGCTGCTTGAAGGTGGAGGTAGTTGGACAGTGTCTGTGGTATGCTGCTTGTCGGTGTACATAGCTGCACAGTCGCTGTGGTATGCTGGTTGTAGGTGTAGGTAGTTGCACAGTCGCTGTGGTATTCTGCTTGTAGGTGCAGGTAGTTGCACAGTCTCTGTGGTGCGCTGCTTGTAGGTGCAGGTAGTTGCACAGTCTCTGTGGTACGCTGCTTGTAGGTGCATGTGGTTGCACAGTCTCTGTGGTGCGCTGCTTGTTGGTTTCGGCAGTTGCACATTCTCTGTGGTACGCTGCTTGTAGGTGCAGGTAGTTGGACAGTCTCTGTGGTACGCTGCTTGTTGGTTTCGGCAGTTGCACAGTCTCTGTGGTACGTTGCTTGTTGGTGTAGGTAGTTGCACAGTCTCTGTGGTGCGCTGCTTGTTGGTTTCGGCAGTTGCACAGTCTCTGTCGTACGCTGCTTGTTGTTGTATCTAGTTGGACAGTCTCTGTGGTATGCTGCTTGGAGGTGGAGGTAGTTGGACAGTCTCTGTGGTATGCTGCTTGTCGGTGTACATAGTTGCACAGTCGCTGTGGTATGCTGCTTGTAGGTGTAGGTAGTTGCACAGTCGCTGTGGTATGCTGCTTGTAGGTGCAGGTAGTTGCACAGTCTCTGTGGTGCGCTGCTTGTTGGTTTCGGCAGTTGCACAGTCTCTGTGGTACACTGCTTGTAGGTGCAGGTAGTTGCACAGTCTCTGTGGTACGCTGCTTGTAGGTGCAGGTAGTTGCACAGTCTCTGTGGTGCGCTGCTTGTTGGTTTCGGCAGTTGCACAGTCTCTGTGGTATGCTGCTTGTAGGTGCAGGTAGTTGGACAGTCTCTGTGGTACGCTGCTTGTTGGTTTCGGCAGTTGCACAGTCTCTGTCGTACGCTGCTTGTTGTTGTATCTAGTTGGACAGTCTCTGTGGTATGCTGCTTGGAGGTGGAGGTAGTTGGACAGTCTCTGTGGTATGCTGCTTGTCGGTGTACATAGTTGCACAGTCGCTGTGGTATGCTGCTTGTAGGTGTAGGTAGCTGCACAGTCGCTGTGGTATGCTGCTTGTAGGTGCAGGTAGTTGCACAGTCTCTGTGGTATGCTGCTTGTAGGTGCAGGTAGTTGCACAGTCTCTGTGGTGCGCTGCTTGTTGGTTTCGGCAGTTGCACAGTCTCTGTGGTACACTGCTTGTAGGTGCAGGTAGTTGCACAGTCTCTGTGGTACGCTGCTTGTAGGTGCAGGTAGTTGCACAGTCTCTGTGGTGCGCTGCTTGTTGGTTTCGGCAGTTGCACAGTCTCTGTGGTACGCTGCTTGTTCTTGTATCTAGTTGGACAGTCTCTGTGGTATGCTGCTTGGAGGTGGAGGTAGTTGGACAGTCTCTGTGGTATGCTGCTTGTCAGTGTACATAGTTGCACAGTCGCTGTGGTATGCTGCTTGTAGGTGTAGGTAGTTGCACAGTCGCTGTGGTATGCTGCTTGTAGGTGTAGGTAGTTGCACAGTCTGTGGGATGCTGCTTGTAGGTGTAGGTAGTTGCACAGTCGCTGTGGTATGCTGCTTGTTGGTGTACGTAGTTGCACAGTCGCTGTGGTATGCTGCTTGTATGTGTATGTAGTTGGACAGTCGCTGTGGCATGCTGCTTGTTGGTGTAGGTAGTTGCACATTCGCTGTGGTATTCTGCTTGTATGTGTAGGTAGTTGCACAGTCGCTGTGGTATGCTGCTTGTATGTGTAGGTAGTTGCACATTCGCTGTGGTATGCTGCTTGTATGTGTAGGTAGTTGTAGTGTCGCTGTGGTATGCTGCTTGTTGGTGTAGGTAGTTGCACAGTCGCTGTGGTATGCTCCTTGTATGTGTAGGTTGTTGCACAGTCGCTGTGGTATGCTGCTTGTAGGTGTACGTAGTTGCACAGTCTCTGTGGGATGCTGCTTGTAGGTGTAGGTAGTTGCACAGTCTCTGTGGTATGCTGCTGGAAGGTGTAGGTAGTTGCACACTGCACAGTCTCTGTGGTATGCTGCTTGTAGGTGTACATAGTTGCACAGTCGCTGTGGTATACTGCTTGTAGGTGTACGTAGTTGCACAGTCTCTGTGGGATGCTGCTTGTATGTGTATGTAGTTGGACAGTCGCTGTGGCATGCTGCTTGTTGGTGTAGGTAGTTGCACATTCGCTGTGGTATGCTGCTTGTATGTGAAGGTAGTTGCACAGGCGCTGTGGTATGCTGCTTGTATGTGTAGGTAGTTGCACATTCGCTGTGGTATGCTGCTTGTATGTGTAGGTAGTTGCAGTGTCGCTGTGGTATGCTGCTTGTTGGTGTAGGTAGTTGCACAGTCTCTGTGGTATGCTGCTTGTAGGTGAAGGTAGTTGCACAGTCTCTGTGGTATTCTGCTTGGAGGTGTACATAGTTGCACAGTCGCTGTGGTATGCTGCTTGTAGGTGTAGGTAGTTGCACAGTCGCTGTGGTATGCTGCTTGTAGGTGTACATAGTTGCACAGTCCCTGTGGTATGCTGCTTGTAGGTGTAGGTAGTTGCACAGTGTCTGTGGTATACTGCTTGTAGGTGTAGGTAGTTGCACAGTCTCTGGTATGCTGCTTGTAGGTGTAGGTAGTTGCAGTCCCTGTGGGATGCTGCTTGTAGGTGTATGTAGTTGGACAGTCGCTGTGATATGCTGCTTGTTGGTGTAGGTAGTTGCACATTCGCTTTGGTATGCTGCTTGTATGTGTAGGTAGTTGCTCAGTCGCTGTGGTATGCTGCTTGTATGTGTAGGTAGTTTCACAGTGTCTGTGGGATGCTGCTTGGAGGTGTGTGTAGTTGTACAGTCTCTGTGTTATGCTGCTTGTATGTGTAGGTAGTTGTACAGTCGCTGTGGTATGCTGCTTGTATGTGTAGGTAGTTTCACAGTGTCTGTGGTACGCTGCTTGGAGGTGTGTGTAGTTGCACAGTCTCTGTGGGATGCTGCTTGGAGGTGTAGGTAGTTGCACAGTCTCTGTGGGATGCTGCTTGGAGGTGTAGGTAGTTGCACAGTCTCTGTGGGATGCTGCTTGGAGGTGTAGGTAGTTGGACAGTTTTTGTGGGATGCTGCTTGGAGGTGTGTGTAGTTGCACAGTCTCTGTGGGATGCTGCTTGGAGTGCAGGTAGTTGGACAGTTTTTGTGATTTGGTGTTTGGAGATGTAGGTAGTTGGACAGTTTTTGTGGGATGCTGCTTGGAGGTGTGTGTAGTTGCACAGTCTCTGTGGGATGCTGCTTGGAGTGCAGGTAGTTGGACAGTTTTTGTGATTTGGTGTTTGGAGATGTAGGTAGTTGGACAGTTTTTGGTGTTTGGAGATGTAGGTAGTTGGACTGTCGCTGGTATTGTAAAGTCATATCTGGATTTTGATCAAGTTTTATTTCTCAGGTGATATGATTGTTGCCTGCCCTTGCCTTCTCTCAGCTACAACACCTTTTATTATCTCTGGGCATGCATGGTGAGGGCTTTGGTCAGTTTGCTGTTTGGAAATGTTCACCCAGATTCGAACATGGCAGCAGGTCGCATGTAAAACTAGACCGGCACTCGGTAGAGCGCATACCCCTGCCAGGCTGAACAGTTTACGTTTTGTATCCACTGACAGGTCGGATCTAGACCTGGACCTGAACTCAAAGCTAATCGGCTTGTTCTTGTCACTTACCAAACTCATCCACCAAGTTTTGTCATAAATCATCCACACCTTTTTGAAATATGATGCTGCATATCTTTTGGTCCAATCACTCAATGGTGAAGAATCACTTAAAATTTTCAAAAATTCTCGTATCCGGATTCGTATCTTCACCAAAATCGAATCGATTCGACTTCATCACACACTCAACCTGTCCACAATTTTTTGTCCGAATCTGGCCACAAACTTTTGAGATATCCTGTTCACAAACAGATACAGACCTCCATCCACCTTCGATGGCAGAGGTAGAAAGTCCAAGCGAGGGTGTGCAACCAAGAAACTCATTTTGCAATAAATGTTCGTTTCCCATTAATCGTACACTTTCTAAAATCAAATCTCACCCCTCTCCTCCAAATCTTCCCCATAACCCCTCCCCTCCAAATCTTCCCCATCACCCATCCCTTTCAAATCTCCCCCCTTGCCCCTCCCTCCTAAACTACCCCCTCACCCCTCCCCTCCTAGACTCCTCCCTCACCCCTCCCCTCCAAATCTCCCCCATATCCCATCCCTTTCAAATCCCTCCCCTTGTCCCTTCCCTCCCAAACTCCCCCCTCGCCCCTCCCCTTCAAATCTCCCCACCCTCATTTCTTCTCAATTTCCGCCCTCTCACTCCCCCTCCTCAAAGCGTCCTCCCCGATTCTTCCCCCTTCCAACTCTCACCTCCATCTCCCCCAACCTTCTGCCTCGCTCTTCCCCCTCCTCAAATAACACCTCATTGTGCCTCACCCAATCACCATCAAACCTTTTGTCCGCCCCATCCTTCTCTTTCTCCGAGCTATTCTGAAATCTCTGACACACCTTCAACAGCTCTCCCTACCTCTTCCACCTCTTCCACATCTTACCCTGCCCCTCCTCCCCCCTGTTCTGTATCCGATGCTCCCCCTTCCTCTTCATTAACGGTATGGACCTCAAACATCCGGGGTCTTCGTTCAAACTTAACTGATCTCTCCATACAGGTTGCTTCTGTCAAACCAGACATGATCTGCTTAACAGAAACTTTCCTCCTTCATGATGTCTCTGATTCCTTAGTATCTCTCCCGGGTTACTCCCTCCTCCGGTATGATAGACCTGAGCCTCGTCCTGGAGGTGGGGTTGCTATCTTTATCAAAAACTCTCGTCCTCACTCGCCCTGCACTGTACTCTCTCCACCTCACCCCCAGGAATACCTCTGGCTACGGCTTCCCCTTTGCTCCCACCTCTTGTTCATATGTGTGTTGTACCGTCCACCAAACAGTGATGACTCCATCTACATCTCGCTGTCTGATAATATGGACCAACTTCTATCTACTCATCCCAACTCTCTCTTCCTCATATGTGGTGATTTCAACTGTCGTCATTCCAGTTGGCTGGGTGTGGGTACCTCCCTCACCAGCCATGGCTCCTCAGCAAAGGACGTCTGCGACTCACTGGGACTGACACAATCTGTCAATTTCCCGACCCGGATCTCAGTCAACGGAGCGTCTTCTCTTCTCGACTTGGTACTGACTAACTTCCCTGAAAATGTCTGCTGCTCCTCTTCTGCACCAATCGGATCATCTGATCATGTCCTTGTTAAAGTGGACATCTCTCTGACCATTCTCGGGGAGCCTGCTCAGCGTCGACGAGTCTGGCATTTCACTCAGGCCAACTGGCACGGTCTTCAAGCAGCCATCAATCATCTGGACTGGTCTCCCATCTCTACCACCTCTGACATCAACTCATCCTGGGAATTCTTCCAAAGTAAATTGCTCTCCCTCATGCACAGATTTATCCCATCTCGTCTTCAGTTGTCATACCCTTCCTCCCGTCCATGGTACACGGAATCTTGTGGTGAGGCTGTTGCCCAGAAACAACTTGCCTTCGTCTCCTGGAAAGCAAATCCAACGGAAGGAAATCTCATTTCCTTTCACAAAGCCCGAAACAAGTGTGTGTCCACCCTCATGAGAGCCAGGAAACAATATCTCTCCGTTCTCAAGACCGAACTCTCTTATCTGTCTCCCTCTTCCAAAACCTGGTGGTGTCTGGTCAAATCCGTTTCTGGTGTTTGTTCCTCCTCCATCCCCTCCCTTACCTCAAACGGCTACACAGCTGACTCCGCACGTGAAAAAGCTGAATGCCTCAACTCTGTGTTTGCCTCTAAATCTTGTGTCCCAAACCCATCCCTCTCTGTACCCACCATACCCAGTCGTACCCAGCTGCTCCTGGACTCCGTGTCCTTTCCTCCTGACAAGGTGGAAAAGTTTGTCAACCCTCGACTCTGATTCTGCAACTGGACCCGACGGCATCAGCCCACGGGTCCTAAAATCCTGCTCTGCCGCTCTATCTCACCCTCTCTCTGTTCTCTTCACCCTCTCTTTTGCTCAAGGTCAACTGCCATCTGCTTGGAAATCGGCCAACATCACCGCTTTGCACAAAAAAGGTGCAAAAACAGATCCTAGCAACGACAGACCAATCAGCCTTCTCCCAATTATCAGCAAAGTCATGGAATCCATCATTGCTTCGGATATGAAATCTTTCCTCTTCTCCAATGGCTTGATCTCTGAGCATCAATTTGGTTTCAGACCAGGTCACGCTACTCTGGACATGCTGCTTCTGCTGTCTCAACAATGGATGGAGGTCCTCAATGCCAAACAGGAAATTAGAGCTGTCTCCCTCGACATATCACGTGCCTTCGATACGGTCTGGCACCCCGCTCTGCTCACCAAACTCTCCTCCTTTGGTATCCATGGAAATCTCCACGTATGGCTGGCTGACTTCCTCTCTAGTCATCGTCAACGTGTGGCCCTGAATGGGGTTCTCTCATCTCCTCTTCCTGTTCAGGCTGGAGTGCCCCAAGGCAGTGTTCTGGGCCCTGTGCTTTTTCTGGTCTTCATCAATGATCTCTCTGACTCACTTGAAAATCCTCTCTATCTTTTTGCTGATGACTCCACTCTCTGCCGCTCCATTGCTCTTCCCTCAGATCGGCAGTCTGCAGCCTCCTCACTCTCTGAAGACTTGGACAAAATCACAGACTGGTCAAACAAGTGGAACATGTCTTTCAATCCTGACAAATCCCACACTCTTACTATGTCTCTCCGAAAAGATCGACTGGACAACCCTCCCATCTACTTTCTCAACAATCCTCTCCAAGAAGTTCTGTCGCTCAAGCTTTTGGGTCTCACTATCTGCCATGATCTTTCTTGGGAAAACCACATTTCCAAGCTGGCCTCCAAAGCCAGTCGCCGACTGGGCATCCTCCGTCGTGCGAAGTCCTTCCTCGGCACACCTGAGCTCCTCACCACATACAAGGCTTTCATCCGCAGCTCAATGGAATACTGTTCTCCCCTATGGGCCGGGCCGGTGCTCTTGCCTCACACCTAGCTCGGCTTCACGCTGTTGAAACCAAAGCTTTCAGAATTATTGGAATCTCCCGCGATGAAGCTATCTCTGAGGGCCTTTCACTCACTCACCGCAAGCAGGTAGGTGGTCTTTCTGTCTTCTACCGACTCCTCTCCGGCCTTGCACCCCCAGCTCTCTCTGTGCTCTGTCCTCCAAATATTCCTACAGGTCGCACAAGATCTGCCAGCAACCCTCTGATGGTTAAACTGCCGAAATCTCGGCTCTCTGCTCACCTTCACTCTTTCATTCCTCTTTTCTCCCGCCTCTGGAACAAACTCCCTCACTCCCTTCAATCCCACTCCTCCCTCCAGGTCTTTAAAACAGCTGTTCACCACCATCTCTTATCTTCCCCCATCCAAAACCTTGATCTTTTCTACCCCCGCTAATTCACCCCAGATCCACCTTGTTTGAAATTCCAACTTCTTTCCTGGAAGTCCTGGCCGTGTCCATATGTTTTATACCTCTCCCACCCCCCCTCCCCCTTCCCATGCCCTCCCCCAAAGCCCTCGCCCTCTCTCAGATCTCTCGATGTCTCCATGTCTCTCGGTCCCTGCTCTCAAATGTTGTGATTGTGTCCTTCCCCCTCTCTCCCCATCTTGTCTACCGCTCCCGATGTTATATGTTTGTGTGTCGGTTTGTCTTTCTGTGTGATTAATGTTCGCTCTTTCACGAGCCTCGATCTTGCAAACAAACAAAAAAAAAAAAAAAAAAAAAATACAGACCTCCATCCACCTTCGATGGCAGAGGTAGAAAGTCCAAGCGAGGGTGTGCAACCATTAATTGCTCTTTCTCGTTCTGTATGTTTTTGAACGGATAGAAATGTGTTTATCCAAAATGGTTGATGAAAAGTATACGATGGACCACACGACCCTGGATCACAGCTCAACGTTGGTGGGTGGGCATCGCGAAAATGCACCCTTCCCTTAGCTGGCTCACCCGAGAAGGTTCAGTGAGGCTGCCTCTGCTCAACCCCTACCCCATCTCACAGGATGTAAGGAGGAGTATGACCCGGAGGGAACTCTGCAGATGTGTGAAGTCACATGAGATCACCAGCCAAGGGAAGGGAAGAGATGGCCCCCAGTGCCACGATCCACCACCATGAGAGCAATACCCCTTGCCCTCAACATATCCACTGACCTTGGTCGTTGTGCTCACCCCAACCACTGACGGGAACCTCAAGAACCCATAAAATTCATGCTGGACCAAAGAGTAAAACTTCAAGAAAGGAATCCAGCAATTTAGAGAACACGACCCTGCACGTGATCCACTCTCACCCTCATGGATCTTTCGGTCCTACAATCGCCGGTCGAGACCTACCAAATCGCCCAAACGTCCAAACTCTATTCAAACATGACGGTCGGATCCACTAAAGGAACCCGCTTCGCTTTCCGTCTTGTGCGCAAGTGGTCAGGAGTACGCTGGCCCATCAAATGCAGACTGAATTCACGAGAACGGCACTCAGTATAGAGCATACCTCTGCCAGGTGGATAGTTTACGTTTTGTATCCCAGAGTAGACCAGAAAATCACAATACAGAATCACATTTAATCAAAATCATCCGTCCACAACTTTTGGAGATTTCCTGCTGTATCGTTTTTCCCATTAATCGTTTTTGTCGTTTTTGGCAAATCGTTTGTGAAACAAAATCGTTTTTGGCCCAATCTCCCATTGGTGACGAATCACTTTAAAAAATGTGACTCGTCGGATCCGGATCTTCAGCAAAATTGAATCGATTCTTCCTTGTCACACACACAACCTGTGCAATCTGTTTCGTCAAAATCCGTCCATAACTTTTTGAGATATCCTGCTATGTACCGTTTCTGACCCTATCTCTCAATGATGAAGGATCACGTAAAACATTCTCGTAGCCGAATCCGGATCTTTACCAAAATCTAATCATTTCGTCTTTGTCACATACACTACCTCACTGCCAAATTTTGTCCGAATCCGTCCACAACTTTTTGAGATATCGTGTTCACAAACAAACAAACAGGGGTAAAAACATAACCCCCATCCACCTTTGGTGGCGGAGGTAACAAAGAAAGAAAATTCTTCACGATTTGACCGAATCATTTACAAGTGCAATCTTAGACGAAAGTACTTTCACCGAGGATGGAGCGGGTCAAGACCCAATGCATGTAAAATATTTCATTGATAAGTTACATTGATTTGTTTTGCAATATTTGTCAACACATGTATTTAACTTTCATTGAAATCAATGGGAAATTCCCATAACAGGTGTATAACCACAATTGACGTTATTTACTTAGTTATTGACAATAATTTGCACCCCATGTCCACTCTTGATCCAATATTCCCCAATAACATCTCACAAGAACTGAATTGATTATCTTCCTCGTACGTTCAATAACAAGCAGGGCTCCACAAGAATTAATTTGAGCGTCCTTAAATAGGACAAGTTGATCGATTTGTGGGATAAATGTTACAAACCTGTATTTGTTCAAAGAACAATAATCAAAATACATTTATCGGAGTAAAAATAGTTATTCTCTTACATCAACAGCAACTTGATCAGGATTCCTTTCTTTTCAATGTGGAATATTTTGGGGGTTTTCCCACATCTCAGAATGAGGCATTCCTGGAAATCTCCTCTGAGGTTTCTCAGAAAGGTGAGTGTCCAGGTGTACCATTTGGTAGATGGAGGGGTACGGGGTAATGTTATTGTCGTGTCTGCCCTGTCGTGAACACCGCAGGGCGACACAGATGACCAAACGAGCTTTAACTCCAAGGCGTTCAAACCTATGGCGCACCTTCATTATACGCACGGGGGAAGAGTGGGTGGTGGGGCTGGGGGGGAGAGGGGGGGGAAGTCGGGGTCCACCAGCAGTCTTTGAACCTGCAACAATTAACTCAAACCGACACACAATTAAAATGTTCAAAATATACAGGTTTATTGAAAATAAATGCCAGCAACAAAAAAATTCACGTTAAACTAATATCCTAAATGGGACGTCCCCAGACAGACTCAAATACACACATAGGGAAATATAAAAGAACGAAAGTAAAAAATGTGTGTTTGTTTAGTGGGCACATAGCTCCGATCTGCTCTTAAACCTCGTTAGGAATCGTCCAAACCCCCGCGTCCTTGGCGGGAACAGCACGCTTTGTCGTGCAGCACGCGAGCAGGAACCAGGCCTCCGTGCACAGTTCACCCCTCTAGCTGTCGAGTGCGCAGCGAGCAGGCCGCGCCCGTTCACTCGTCTCTGCTCCACACAGCACCGCCGCCTCTCCGGTTCACTCGGCATGGCCCTCAGCCATCACAAAGCCACGGCCAAGCGTGCCAGAGTCCACAAGCCACGACCGCCTTTCCTCACGATCGTCAAAACCCAAAGTTACGGATATGAAATGCTGACTGCACAGCACCAATGCCCAACGCAAGAGAGCAAAAATGCCACCGTTCGCTATGATCTCCCGGGTGTAAGGGGCAGAAAATGTCGGAACAACGTCTTTTGTCTTCTAGAGGGACAGCAAAGAGGAAAAAATGTCGGGGAGAGCGTTATTTTAAACTCGATGCTCTGACTTCATCCGTGCCTACTCCACCAATCACTAATCCCATCTTAGCAGTCCTTGCGCCAATCAATCCCGGACCAATCACTGCTCTTCAGGGCGTCGCCTCCCGGACCTCCTGTGCCTGTGTGCTCACCAGGTCGGTGGTATCAGTGGTAGTTTTCAATGTCCTGCTTCCAGTTGGTTTTTATTTAGTGTTATAAATGCGTGATTGCCTGGCTATCTGTGTGTGTTGCTGGTGTCATAAGAAACAGAGGAAAATAACAGAGGCCATTACATACAAGGGATTAATTACCCATAGTCCTTCACCAATTAACATAACCCCACCCCTCGTGATGGGAACGAAAATACGCTCTTGCACGACATACGGTCTACCGGATCCCTACTTATGATACATGGGGCTTCTTCTTCTTCATGACAATCAGAGCACACTATCTATGCAAATCTACCTGGGCTAAGGTATTGCCTACTGCCCACCCTCCCCCCACAAACGTAACATTATTTTCAAAATAAACTTTTCAAGAATTTTACCAAAACAAATTTTTTTTAACACAATGTTGGGCTTCTGCCAATTTAGATGACCTTTTGACCTCTGTCGACAGAAATTAAATTTATTGCGAAGCTATTATTTTTCTACTTTGTGCTTATACAACTTATTTCGCACGAAGATTGTTAATAAAGGAGTATAAGTTGTGGGTGGAATGGTGCCAAACTTCATTTCCTCTACTCCTGAAAAAGGAGACGTCTTAAGACTCGATCCCGGTATTTTTAAAATATCTATATATATATATTGTTACGGGTCGCGGACAAGATGTTACTTTGGGCCGAGCGGATGGTCAACCGCGACCGTTGCAGGATCCCCGATTGGCCCGACTTCCTGAACGTTGACCAGATCGCGCCACAGGTATTCAATCGGGAAACCTCTAAAGCGACCGAATGTAAAGAGGAAGAGAGAAGAAAACAGAGTACGGAGGAATAACAGGATTTATTATACACACAAGCAAAAAGAAAGCAGTCACGTTTATTTACAACACATAAGACGCAGGTGACACAGTGCAAATACTAGCTTACCTACAGTCTTAATTAACCCAGGACAGAACAAACAAAAGACAGACTCACGCGGGGAATGACAGGAATGGCAGGAGGTGGATGGCTGGAGGTGAACGCTTGGTGGAGCCAACGCGGAGCTTGGTGGAGCCTTGGTGGAGGTGAACGCTTGGTGGAGCCAACGCGGAGCTTGGTGGAGCCTTGGTGGAGGTGAACGCTTGGTGGAGCCAACACAGAGCTTGGTGGAGCCTTGGTGGAGGTGAACGCTTGGTGGAGCCAACACGGAACTTGGTGGAGCCTTGGTGGAGGTGAACGCTTGGTGGAGCCAACGCGGAGCTTGGTGGAGCCTTGGTGGAGGTGAACGCTTGGTGGAGCCAACGCGGAGCTTGGTGGAGGGTTGGTGTGACGGGTTCTCTCTCCTTCCCTCACAAGCTTCAGGACTCTTTCTCTCTCTTTCTTAGTCCCACCCAGTCCAACAACTTCCTCTCTTGCTTAGTCCAACTCAAGGCCTTCCTGTCTTCTGATCTCCTCCCTCCTCGACTCTACTCAAAGCGCATCTCTTTTCGGAAACGCCCCGCCGTGGGTTATATAGGCCCCGCCCCTCAACCTTTGCGAACCTCCCCCAAACGTTCTCTCTCCGCCCTCTCAAGCCAAACCCCTTGTTCATGGTTGGTCGAGTGGGGCTGGCTCACTCCTCCCCTCTATGACGAGGTGGAGGCACGCCTTTCTTCCCCAACCCTGCCTCGTGGTCAATGGCGGATGAAGGGAAAACCGCCCAAAATGCAGTTGGCAATTGGAAGGGAGGTAATTGGCAATGGGAATGGAAGTTTTGGGAGTGGGAATGAAGGGAATCTATCTCTTTCACTGGTGCAATGGAGTATTTCTATTAATGGGAGACACAGCCTTACCCTAAAACACAGAATTGAAGGAGCTGTGCTCCAACGCGAGTTGAAAGAATTGACGCGACCAAAGATGGAAATTCGTCCGAGTAGGTTTAATAAATGTATCACACTCGGGTACTCTCAAAAGCCCGTTTATCGGGCAGCAATATATATACACATTTATGTCGGGAAGTTTGTTCCCAATCGTGAAGTTCCCAAATCCGCTTCCGGTCCCTCGAGCGACGGGGCTTGCTTTGATCTCTCCACGGCATCAAAGTTTGAGTGTTTTCCCGTTCGTTTCTTTGTCAAATTTCCGCTGCGTATTTTGTTGTGTATGTGTTATTGTGTGTTTCTATTTGGTTTTGGTTTTGTAGTTGTTGCAAATTTGTGTGTAATTAGTCGTTTCTTTGTCCGCGCCTCGTGCGGCCTGGTGTCTCGTGCGGCCTCCTCGTCTCGACTTGTGCCCCGCCCCCTATATTCTCGTTTGTTCTTTCACCTCTGCTCCTGCTTTCTCAAATCCACGTTCTCACTTAGAGACTTTTCCCAGATTGTTTTCATGGTTTTGTTGAAATATTTCTTTAAATATGTTTAAACCGCAGCGGTGATCCCCCCCCCCCCCCCCCCCCAGGATTTCCATGTTTTAAACGTTTCCCAGTGTGTACCCTGGATAAGAATAGGTACGCCGTATCCCTGCGTGTCGTAGGAGGCGACTAAGTGGGTTGGCGTCGGGAAAGGCATCCGGCCATAAAAAAAAAAAAACATTGCCTCAAAAAGAGAACCATGACAATTACAACTACATGTGGGCAGGGTACAGCCCGAAGTGGAGATCGGTTTCTGAGGTTTGGGACATGGAATGTAGGGACAATGACAGGGAGATCAGGAGAAGTGGTGGAAGTATTGGTCAGAAGAAGAGTGGACATATGTTGTGTGCAAGAGACGAGATGGAAGGGAAGTGGTGTGAGAATGGTGAAGGGTAGGCAGGGACAGAAATACAAGTTTGTGTGGCAAGGGTGCCTGGAGGGCATGAATGGTGTTGGTGTCCTGTTTTCTGAGGAGTTTGTAGACAGTGTGGTGAGTGTGACTAGAGTGAGTGATAGGTTGATGATGGTGAAAATGATGATTGGAAAGCTCTTGGTGAACGTCATCTCGGGATATGCTCCGCAGGTTGGTCGGAGCGATGAAGAGAAGGACATGTTCTGGTGTGCGATAGAGAAGCTGATGGAAAACGTGAAAGATGAGGAAGTTGTTGTGGTAGGAGGAGACCTAAATGGACATGTGGGAAGGAGTATGGATGGTTTTGAAGGAGTTCATGGGGGTTACGGAGGATTTTGGAGTTTGCTGATGGAGCTGATTTGTTGATTTGTAATACTCAGTTCCAGAAAGAGGATAATAAGCTTGTTACATACACGTCAGGTGGGTCGACGACAACCGTTGACTACCTGATGGTGCGTAGGCGAGATAGGGGGCACCTCCGAGACACAAAGGTGATCCCGGGGGAGGAGGCTGTTTCACAGCACCACTTGGTTGTCTGCGACGTAAGGGTGAAAGGTGCGAGGAGAGCTCGGCGGGTGAAGTACCAACCGAGAATGAAGGTGTGGAGGTTGAAAGAGGTGACAGTAAGGGAGGCATTAAAAGAGAGGCTGAGTAGGGTCGAGGATGATGTGGTTGAGCTTGAAAGTGGTTGGATGTCAATGAAAGCTAGTCTGTTGGGAGCCGTTGGTGAGGTATGTGGATGGACAAAAGGACCACCAAGGCACTCGGAAACATGGTGGTGGGATGATGAAGTTGGAAAGACGATTGACAAGAAGAGGAAGAAGTTCAAGGAGTGGCAGAAGGCGAAGGGTACGGGAGCAGAAACAGCTGAGCATGAAAGTTATAAGGCAGCCAGGAAGGCTGCAAAGAAAGAGGTAGCAAAGGCGCAGGAGGCATGTAGGAAAATGTTCGGAGAACGCTTGGATTCGGAAGAGGGTCAGAGAGCGGTATTCAGGATTGCAAAGCAGATAGCGAAAGAGAGGTGTGATGTGATGGGGGTGAGCTGCTTGAAGGATGAAGTGGGACAAATCGTTGTCGACCCAGATGGAATTAAAGGAAGATGGAAAAGATATATGGAAATGCTGTTGAATACAGAGAATGAATGGGATGGCAACATAGAGAGTAACCCAGTTTTAGGACCGGCAGAGAAGATAACTGAGAAGGAAGTTGAGGAAGCGATAAAAGCAATGAAGGGTAGAAAAGCGGGAGGGCCGACGGGAGTTGTGGGAGATATGTTGAAGGCAGCAGGAAGTTGGGGTGTGAAGAGAATGACAGAGATCTGTAATCTGGTGGTGAAAGAAGGCCGCATTCCAGTGGATTGGGAACTGAGTACCCTCGTCCCTCTATACAAGGGGAAATGTGACCCTCTGGAGTGTGGCTCGTACCGAGCGATAAAGTTATTGGAGCATGGAATGAAGGTATTGGAAAGGGTGTTGTAGAGGAGGATAAGGAAGAAAGTGAAGATCGACGAAATGCAGTTTGGATTTATGCCAGGAAGAGGAACGACAGACGCGCTTTTCATTGTGAGGCAGTTGCAGGAGAAGTACATGGAGAAGAGGAAGAAGTTGTTTCTTGGGTTTGTTGATCTGGAGAAAGCATTCGATCGGGTTCCACGCAAAGTATTGACATGGGCATTGAGGAAGTTAGGAGTGGAGGAATGGTTGATCAGAGTAGTGATGGCAATGTACAAAAGAGCACGCACAGCTGTAAGGACGAAGGACGGGAACAGTGGTGAGTTTGAGGTGAAGGTGGGAGTGCATCAGGGGTCGGTACTAAGTCCACTACTATTTGTAGCTGTGATGGAGGTGCTGGCTCAGAACATAAAGGAGGGTTTACCGTGGGAGTTGTTGTATGCAGATGATCTGGTGTTGATTGCGGAAAGTATGGATGGACTGAAGGAAAAGATGAACACGTGGAAGGAATGTATGGAGACAAAAGGTCTGAAGGTGAATATCGGAAAGACGAAGGTGATGGCAAGTGGTAAAGCATGTGGTGAGGTGGAAAGAACTGGGAAGTGGCCCTGTGCTGTGTGTAGGAAGGGTGTCGGAGTGAACTCCATTCAGTGTACAATGTGCGCTGAGTGGGTTCATCAAAAATGTAGTGGTCTGAGAGGGTCATTAACCAGTGTGGCAGCTACATTCAAATGTAAGGTGTGCACAGAGGGAGCTGCAGATGGAGGAAATGTTGAGTTGGATCTTGGAGATGGCGTGAAGCTGGAAGGTGTGAAAACATTTTGCTACCTCGGAGACATGCTGAATGGAGAAGGTGGATCAGACTCGGCAACGGTTGCTCGAGTGAGATGTGCATGGAAGAAGTTTCGGGAATTGAGTGGCGTGCTGATGATGAGGGGAGTGTCGTTGAAGCTGAAGGGAAAGGTGTATGCTGCATGTGTGAGAAGTGTTATGATTTATGGGAGCGAGACATGGGTAATGAACGTAGAGCAGCAACGAAGGTTGGAAAGGGTGGAAATGCGAATGGTTCGACGGATGTGCGGAGTATCGTTGAGAGAGAGGAAGACAAATGATAAATTGCGAAAGATGATGGGAATAGAGCCTGTGATTGATGCTGTGAAGAGGAACAGGTTGAGATGGTTTGGTCATGTGTTGAGGAAGGATGAAAGTGACTGGTTGAGAAGAGTGATGGAAATGAATGTAGAAGGAAGTAGAAGACGGGGAAGACTGAGAAAGACTTGGCTAAAGATGGTGGAAGAAGAAATGCGGGCAAGGGGGTTAACAAGGAGAGATGCAGAAAATAGGGCAAAATGGAGAAGATTGTCATGGGGACCGCAAGGCTAACCCCCGCTCTAGCAGGGAAAATGGCCTTTAAAATGCATGTTGTGTTGTTGTTGTATGTCGGGAAGTTTGCCCGGCAAAAGCTATACCGGGCATGCCCGGGTATCAAGGGCGAGCCTTGGAAAGGTGAGTCTGGACCTGCCCGGGCGTGTTTGGCTGCGGCCTGGCAAGTCGAGGCTGGGCGTGCCCGGGCGCTCTGGACGAGCACTGGAAAGGCGATAGCGGGCATGCCCGGACGCTCTGGGCGAGCCCTGGAAAGGCGATAGCGGGCATGCCCGGACGCTCTGGGCGAGCCCTGGAAAGGCGATAGCGGGCATGCCCGGACGCTCTGGGCGAGCCCTGGAAAGGCGATAGCGGGCATGCCCGGACGCTCTGGGCGAGCCCTGGAAAGGCGAGAGCGGGCATGCCCGGGAAAGACGAGACCGGGCGTGCCCGGGAGGTTCGGGCGTGCCCGGGAACAGTGAGTCCGGGCATGCCCGGGAGAGGCGCGTCTGGCCGTGTTCTGGCCGGTGCAAGGCGAATGTGTGCATCCAGCGGTAACCGCTACAGAATAAGATATAACTATCGAACAGGGGTATTCTATTATTGGCTGACGTGTATGCTTGTGGACTAGTTATGGGACGCCCTTTTGACCTTTACACAGCTCCGGCGGAGGCAGGAGGCGCAGAATAACAATAATAATAATAATGATAAAGCACACAATCAAAAAAAAATACAGTCCTCATATCCGCAACAATATATATAAAACATCTTTCATGATGACAGAGTATTGTGATGCAGTTTCTGATTCAGGAGACCTTAAATCACCAGAAACCATTTAAAAACATTTTATGTGCACAACTTCATGTTGTTGGACTTAAATTATCTAACTTAAATTATATTATCTTAAATAACTTAAATTATCTAAAATATATGCATCTGGCAACTGGACTATGAAATGTTTTTCCCAGAATGCTTTGCCTCCATTCCCTTTGGATTTCCTCTCATCAAAACACAGTTAAATAGTTTATTCAGGACCTGAACCCCATGTTCACCGAGGCAGGTCCATACTTCACTCATATCTCCTCAGGTCCTCCTGATTTGCTAATTTTTATCACTCTTAAATCGGCTGTCTTGTCTTGCAGTACTTTTTTGTATAAATCAAAGATTCCAGGAGCAGCGTTTGAAAAGGAGTAGGTCAGTGAGTGTTGGTACACAGTTGAAATCCCACATCCAATCTTCCTTGTCTGACATTTAAATCGTTGCGATCCATCTTTGCCATGAGGATGTGATGAGGAATATAAAGAGATTTATGCTCAGTTGGAAACTTCAGGTTAACTTTCCCCACCAAGTGAAGTTAGAATTTGTCCTATCAAGGCAAAATCTTCTTCATGGTCGTGTCAACAACATGCATTTTAAAGGCCATTTTCCCTGCTAGAGCGGGGGTTAGCCTTGCAGTCCCCATGACAATCTTCTCCATTTTGCCCTATTTTCTGCATCTCTCCTTGTTAACCCCCTTGCCCGCATTTCTTCTTCCACCATCTTTAGCCAAGTCTTTCTCGGTCTTCCCCGTCCTCTGCTTCCTTCTACATTCATTTCCATCACTCTTCTCAACCAGTCACTTTCATCCTTCCTCAACACATGACCAAACCATCTCAACCTGTTCCTCTTCACAGCATCAATCACAGGCTCTATTCCCATCATCTTTCGCAATTCATCATTTGTCTTCCTCTCTCTCACCGATACTCCGCACATCCGTCGAACCATTCGCATTTCCACCCTTTCCAACCTTCGTTGCTGCTCGACGTTCATTACCCATGTCTCGCTCCCATAAATCACAACACTTCTCACACATGCAGCATACACCTTTCCCTTCAGCTTCAACGACACTCCCCTCATCATCAGCACGCCACTCAGTTCCCGAAACTTCTTCCATGCACATCTCACTCGAGCAACCGTTGCCGAGTCTGACCCACCTTCTCCATTCAGCATGTCTCCGAGGTAGCAAAATGTTTTCACACCTTCCAGCTTCACGCCGTCTCCAAGATCCAACTCAACATTTCCTCCATCTGCAGCTCCCTCTGTGCACACCTTACATTTGAATGTAGCTGCCACACTGGTTAATGACCCTCTCAGACCACTACATTTTTGATGAACCCACTCAGCGCACATTGTACATTGAATGGAGTTCACTCCGACACCCTTCCTACACACAGCACAGGGCCACTTCCCAGTTCTTTCCACCTCACCACATGCTTTACCACTTGCCATCACCTTCGTCTTTCCGATATTCACCTTCAGACCTTTTGTCTCCATACATTCCTTCCACGTGTTCATCTTTTCCTTCAGTCCATCCATACTTTCCGCAATCAACACCAGATCATCTGCATACAACAACTCCCATGGTAAACCCTCCTTTACGTTCTGAGCCAGCACCTCCATCACAGCTACAAATAGTAGTGGACTTAGTACCGACCCCTGATGCACTCCCACCTTCACCTCAAACTCACCACTGTTCCCGTCCTTCGTCCTTACAGCTGTGCGGCTCTTTTGTACATTGCCATCACTACTCTGATCAACCATTCCTCCACTCCTAACATCCTCAATGCCCATGTCAATACTTTGCGTGGAACCCGATCGAATGCTTTCTCCAGATCAACAAACCCAAGAAACAACTTCTTCCTCTTCTCCATGTACTTCTCCTGCAACTGCCTCACAATGAAAAGCGCGTCTGTCGTTCCTCTTCCTGGCATGAATCCAAACTGCATTTCGTCGATCTTCACTTTCTTCCTTATCCTCCTCTACAACACCCTTTCCAATACCTTCATTCCATGCTCCAATAACTTTTTCGCTCGGTACGAGCCACACTCCAGAGGGTCACCTTTCCCCTTGTATAGAGGGACGAAGGTACTCAGTTCCCAATCCACTGGAATGCAGCCTTCTTTCACCACCAGATTACAGATCTCTGTCATTCTCTTCACACCCCAACTTCCTGCTGCCTTCAACATATCTCCCACAACTCCCGTCGGCCCTCCGGCTTTTCTACCCTTCATTGCTTTTATCGCTTCCTCAACTTCCTTCTCAGTTATCTTCTCTGCCGGTCCTAAAACTGGGTTACTCTCTATGTTGCCATCCCATTCATTCTCTGTATTCAACAGCATTTCCATATATCTTTTCCATCTTCCTTTATTTCCATCTGGGTC